>NW_027611863.1:0-73000 GCF_964261635.1 Lissotriton helveticus
CATCGTTTTTCATCAGAAAATTTATTTTTTGGACTCTACCAAAAATGATTCAAAATGTCATTGGGATCGGGCCTCATGTAGAATAACTACTTTTTAAACCCTCACAGTGACCAAAATTGCCATTTTTACAGAGTTTTGCTTACTCAAAAGCTTCAATTTTGACCAATTTCAGGCACAGAAATGACTTTAAACACACTTATTTTAGTTGAAAAAGTAATAATTCACATCCAACCGTCATTTAAAGTCAAAAGATTAAATGTTAAAATTTCATCAATATTGACCACTTTTTTGAACGTTCGACAGGTCCGGGGTCATCGTTTTTCATCAGAAAATTGATTTTTTGGACTCTACCAAAAATGATTCAAAATGTTATTTGGATCGGGCCTCATGTTTAATAACCACTTTTTAAACCCTCACAGTGACCAAAATTGCCATTTTTACAGAGTTTTCGCTTACTCAAAAGCTTCAATTTTGACCAATTTCAGGCACTGAAATGACTGTAAACTCACTTATTTTAGTTGAAAAAGTAATAATTCACATCCAACCGTCATTTAAAGTCAAAAGATTAAATGTTAAAATTTCATCAATATTGACCACTTTTTTGAAAGTTCGAGAGGTACGGGGTCATTGTTTTTCATCAGAAAATTGATTTTTTGGACTCTACCAGAAATGATTCAAAATGTCATTGGGATCGGGCCTCATGTAGAATAACCACTTTTTAAACCCTCACAGTGACCAAAATTGCCATTTTTACAGAGTTTTGCTTACTCAAAAGCTTTAATTTTGACCAATTTCAGGCACAAAAGTGACTTTAAACACACTTATTTAGTTGAACAGGTAATAATTCACATACAACCGTCATAAAGTCAAAAGATTAAATGTTAAATTTTCATCAATATTGACCATTTTTTGAACGTTCGACAGGTCCAGGGTCATTGTTTTTCATCAGAAAATTGATTTTTTGGACTCTACCAAAAATGATTCAAAATGTCATTTGGATCGGGCCTCATGTTTAATAACCACTTTTCAAACCCTCACAGTGACCAAAATTGCCATTTTTACAGAGTTTTCGCTTACTCAAAAGCTTCAATTTTGACCAATTTCAGGCACTTAAATGACTTTAAACACACTTATTTTAGTTGAAAAAGTAATAATTCACATCCAACCTTCATTTAAAGTCAAAAGATTAAATGTTAAAATTTCATCAATATTGACCACTTTTTTGAACGTTCGACAGGTCCGGGGTCATCGTTTTTCATCAGAAAATTGAATTTTTTGGACTCTACCAAAAATGATTCAAAATGTCATTTGGATCGGGCCTCATGTTTAATAACCACTTTTTAAACCCTCACAGTGACCAAAATTGCCATTTTTACAGAGTTTTCGCTTACTCAAAAGCTTCAATTTTGACCAATTTCAGGCACAGACATGACTTTAAACACACTTATTTTAGTTGAGAAGGTAATAATTCACATCCAACTGTCATTTAAAGTCAAAAGATTAAATGTTAAAATTTCATCAATATTGACCACTTTTTTGAACGTTCGACAGGTCCGGGGTCATTGTTTTTCATCAGAAAATAGATTTTTTGGACTCTACCAAAAATGATTCAAAATGTCATTTGGATCAGGCCTCATGTTTAATAACCACTTTTTAAACCCTCACAGTGACCAAAATTGCCATTTTTACAGAGTTTTTGCTTACTCAAAAGCTTCAATTTTGACCAATTTCAGGCACAGAAATGACTTTAAACACACTTATTTTAGTTGAACAGGTAATAATTCACATACAACCGTCATTTAAAGTCAAAAGATTAAATGTTAATTTTTCATCAATATTGACCATTTTTTAAACGTTCGACAGGTCCAGGGTCATCAATTTTCATCAGAAAATTGATTTTTTGGACTCTACCAAAAATGATTCAAAATGTCATTTGGATCGGGCCTCATGTTTAATAATCACTTTTTAAACCCTCACAGTGACCACAATTGACATTTTTACAGAGTTTTGCTTACTCAAAAGTTTCAATTTTGACCAATTTCAGGCACAGAAATTACTTTAAACACACTTATTTTAGTTGAAAAAGTAATAATTCACATCCAACCGTCATTTAAAGTCAAAAGATTAAATGTTAAAATTTCATCAATATTGACCACTTTTTTGAACGTTCGACAGGTCCGGGGTCATCGTTTTTCATCAGAAAATGGATTTTTTGGACTCTACCAAAAATGATTCAAAATGTTATTTGGATCGGGCCTCATGTTTAATAACCACTTTTTAAACCCTCACAGTGACCAAAATTGCCATTTTTACAGAGTTTTGCTTACTTAAAAGTTTCAATTTTGACCAATTTCAGGCACAGAAATGACTTTAAACACACTTATT
Organism: Lissotriton helveticus; assembly: GCF_964261635.1. Lineage (NCBI taxonomy): Eukaryota > Metazoa > Chordata > Amphibia > Caudata > Salamandridae > Lissotriton > Lissotriton helveticus. The sequence continues at coordinate 2,386 of NW_027611863.1, forward strand.
TTAGTTGAAAAAGTAATAATTCACATCCAACCGTCATTTAAAGTCAAAAGATTAAATGTTAAAATTTCATCAATATTGACCACTTTTTTGAAAGTTCGAGAGGTCCGGGGTCATTGTTTTTCATCAGAAAATTGATTTTTGGACTCTACCAGAAATGATTCAAAATGTCATTGGGATCGGGCCTCATGTAGAATAACCACTTTTTAAACCCTCACAGTGACCAAAATTGCCATTTTTACAGAGTTTTGCTTACTCAAAAGCTTTAATTTTGACCAATTTCAGGCACAAAAGTGACTTTAAACACACTTATATTAGTTGAACAGGTAATAATTCACATACAACCGTCATTTAAAGTCAAAAGATTAAATGTTAAATTTTCATCAATATTGACCATTTTTTGAACGTTCGACAGGTCCAGGGTCATTGTTTTTCATCAGAAAATTTATTTTTGGGACTCTACCAAAAATGATTCAAAATGTCATTTGGATCGGGCCTCATGTTTAATAACCACTTTTTAAACCCTCACAGTGACCAAAATTGCCGTTTTTACAGAGTTTTCGCTTACTCAAAAGCTTCAATTTTGACCAATTTCAGGCACTTAAATGACTTTAAACACACTTATTTTAGTTGAAAAAGTAATAATTCACATCCAACCTTCATTTAAAGTCAAAAGATTAAATGTTAAAATTTCATCAATATTGACCACTTTTTTGAACGTTCGACAGGTCCGGGGTCATCGTTTTTCATCAGAAAATTGAATTTTTTGGACTCTACCAAAAATGATTCAAAATGTCATTTGGATCGGGCCTCATGTTTAATAACCACTTTTTAAACCCTCACAGTGACCAAAATTGCCATTTTTACAGAGTTTTCGCTTACTCAAAAGCTTCAATTTTGATCAATTTCAGGCACAGACATGACTTTAAACACACTTATTTTAGTTGAGAAGGTAATAATTCACATCCAACCGTCATTTAAAGTCAAAAGATTAAATGTTAAATTTTCATCAATATTGACCATTTTTTGAACGTTCGACAGGTCCAGGGTCATTGTTTTTCATCAGAAAATTGATTTTTTGGACTCTACCAAAAATGATTCAAAATGTCATTTGGATCAGGCCTCATGTTTAATAACCACTTTTTAAACCCTCACAGTGACCAAAATTGCCATTTTTACAGAGTTTTCGCTTACTCAAAAGCTTCAATTTTGACCAATTTCAGGCACAGAAATGACTTTAAACACACTTATTTTAGTTGAACAGGTAATAATTCACATACAACCGTCATTTAAAGTCAAAAGATTAAATGTTAATTTTTCATCAATATTGACCATTTTTTAAACGTTCGACAGGTCCAGGGTCATCGTTTTTCATCAGAAAATTGATTTTTTGGACTCTACCAAAAATGATTCAAAATGTCATTTGGATCGGGCCTCATGTTTAATAACCACTTTTTAAACCCTCCCAGTGACCAAAATTGCCATTTTTACAGAGTTTTTGCTTACTCAAAAGCTTCAATTTTGACCAATTTCAGGCACAGAAATGACTTTAAACACACTTATTTCATTTGAAAAAGTAATAGTTCACATCCAACCGTCATTTAAAGTCAAAAGATTAAATGTTAACATTTCATCAATATTGACCACTTTTTTGAACGTTCGACAGGTTCATCGTTTTTCATCAGAAAATAGATTTTTTGGACTCTACCAAAAATGATTCAAAATGTCATTGGGATCGGGCCTCATGTAGAATAACCACTTTTTAAACCCTCACAGTGACCAAAATTGCCATTTTTACAGAGTTTTGCTTACTCAAAGCTTCAATTTTGACCAATTTCAGTCACAGAAATGACTTTAAACACACTTATTTTAGTTGAGAAGGTAATAATTCACATACAACCGTCATTTAAAGTCAAAAGATTAAATGTTACATTTTCATCAATATTGACAATTTTTTGAACGTTCGACAGGTCTGGGTCATCGTTTTTCATCAGAAAATTGATTTTTTGGACTCTACCAAAAATGATTCAAAATGTCATTTGGATCAGGCCTCATGTTTAATAACCACTTTTTAAACCCTCACAGTGACCAAAATTGCCATTTTTACATAGTTTTCGCTTACTCAAAAGCTTCAATTTTGACCAATTTCAGGCACAGAAATGACTTTAAACAAACTTATTTTAGTTGAACAGGTAATAATTCACATACAACCGTCATTTAAAGTCAAAAGATTAAATGTTAATTTTTCATCAATATTGACCATTTTTTAAACGTTCGACAGGTCCAGGGTCATCGTTTTTCATCAGAAAATTGATTTTTTGGACTCTACCAAAAATGATTCAAAATGTCATTTGGATCGGGCCTCATGTTTAATAACCACTTTTTAAACCCTCCCAGTGACCAAAATTGCCATTTTTACAGAGTTTTTGCTTACTCAAAAGCTTCAATTTTGACCAATTTCAGGCACAGAAATGACTTTAAACAAACTTATTTCATTTGAAAAAGTAATAGTTCACATCCAACCGTCATTTAAAGTCAAAAGATTAAATGTTAAAATTTCATCAATATTGACCACTTTTTTGAACGTTCGACAGGTCCGGGGTCATCGTTTTTCATCAGAAAATTTATTTTTTGGACTCTACCAAAAATGATTCAAAATGTCATTGGGATCGGGCCTCATGTAGAATAACTACTTTTTAAACCCTCACAGTGACCAAAATTGCCATTTTTACAGAGTTTTGCTTACTCAAAAGCTTCAATTTTGACCAATTTCAGGCACAGAAATGACTTTAAACACACTTATTTTAGTTGAAAAAGTAATAATTCACATCCAACCGTCATTTAAAGTCAAAAGATTAAATGTTAAAATTTCATCAATATTGACCACTTTTTTGAACGTTCGACAGGTCCGGGGTCATCGTTTTTCATCAGAAAATTGATTTTTTGGACTCTACCAAAAATGATTCAAAATGTTATTTGGATCGGGCCTCATGTTTAATAACCACTTTTTAAACCCTCACAGTGACCAAAATTGCCATTTTTACAGAGTTTTCGCTTACTCAAAAGCTTCAATTTTGACCAATTTCAGGCACTGAAATGACTGTAAACTCACTTATTTTAGTTGAAAAAGTAATAATTCACATCCAACCGTCATTTAAAGTCAAAAGATTAAATGTTAAAATTTCATCAATATTGACCACTTTTTTGAACGTTCGACAGGTTCATCGTTTTTCATCAGAAAATAGATTTTTTGGACTCTACCAAAAATGATTCAAAATGTCATTGGGATCGGGCCTCATGTAGAATAACCACTTTTTAAACCCTCACAGTGACCAAAATTGCCATTTTTACAGAGTTTTGCTTACTCAAAGCTTCAATTTTGACCAATTTCAGTCACAGAAATGACTTTAAACACACTTATTTTAGTTGAGAAGGTAATAATTCACATACAACCGTCATTTAAAGTCAAAAGATTAAATGTTACATTTTCATCAATATTGACAATTTTTTGAACGTTCGACAGGTCCGGGGTCATCGTTTTTCATCAGAAAATTGATTTTTTGGACTCTAGCAAAAATGATTCAAAATGTCATTTGGATCGGGCCTCATGATGAATAACCACTTTTTAAACCCTCACAGTGACCAAAATTGCCATTTTTACAGAGTTTTGCTTACTCAAAAGCTTTAATTTTGACCAATTTCAGGCACTGAAATGACTGTAAACTCACTTATTTTAGTTGAAAAAGTAATAATTCACATCCAACCGTCATTTAAAGTCAAAAGATTAAATGTTAAAATTTCATCAATATTGACCACTTTTTTGAACGTTCGACAGGTTCATCGTTTTTCATCAGAAAATAGATTTTTTGGACTCTACCAAAAATGATTCAAAATGTCATTGGGATCGGGCCTCATGTAGAATAACCACTTTTTAAACCCTCACAGTGACCAAAATTGCCATTTTTACAGAGTTTTGCTTACTCAAAGCTTCAATTTTGACCAATTTCAGTCACAGAAATGACTTTAAACACACTTATTTTAGTTGAGAAGGTAATAATTCACATACAACCGTCATTTAAAGTCAAAAGATTAAATGTTACATTTTCATCAATATTGACAATTTTTTGAACGTTCGACAGGTCCGGGGTCATCGTTTTTCATCAGAAAATTGATTTTTTGGACTCTAGCAAAAATGATTCAAAATGTCATTTGGATCGGGCCTCATGATGAATAACCACTTTTTAAACCCTCACAGTGACCAAAATTGCCATTTTTACAGAGTTTTGCTTACTCAAAAGCTTTAATTTTGACCAATTTCAGGCACAGAAATGACTTTAAACACACTTATTTTAGTTGAACAGGTAATAATTCACATACAACTGTCATTTAAAGTCAAAAGATTAAATGTTAAATTTTCATCAATATTGACCATTTTTTGAACGTTCGACAGGTCCAGGGTCATCGTTTTTCATCAGAAAATTGATTTTTTGGACTCTACCAAAAATGATTCAAAATGTCATTTGGATCAGGCCTCATGTTTAATAACCACTTTTTAAACCCTCACAGTGACCAAAATTGCCATTTTTACAGAGTTTTCGCTTACTCAAAAGCTTCAATTTTGACCAATTTCAGGCACAGAAATGACTTTAAACACACTTATTTTAGTTGAACAGGTAATAATTCACATACAACCGTCATTTAAAGTCAAAAGATTAAATGTTAATTTTTCATCAATATTGACAATTTTTTAAACGTTCGACAGGTCCAGGGTCATCGTTTTTCATCAGAAAATTGATTTTTTGGACTCTACCAAAAATGATTCAAAATGTCATTTGGATCGGGCCTCATGTTTAATAACCACTTTTTAAACCCTCCCAGTGACCAAAATTGCCATTTTTACAGAGTTTTTGCTTACTCAAAAGCTTCAATTTTGACCAATTTCAGGCACAGAAATGACTTTAAACACACCTATTTCATTTGAAAAAGTAATAGTTCACATCCAACCGTCATTTAAAGTCAAAAGATTAAATGTTAAAATTTCATCAATATTGACCACTTTTTTGAACGTTCGACAGGTCCGGGGTCATCGTTTTTCATCAGAAAATTTATTTTTTGGACTCTACCAAAAATGATTCAAAATGTCATTGGGATCGGGCCTCATGTAGAATAACTACTTTTTAAACCCTCACAGTGACCAAAATTGCCATTTTTACAGAGTTTTGCTTACTCAAAAGCTTCAATTTTGACCAATTTCAGGCACAGAAATGACTTTAAACACACTTATTTTAGTTGAAAAAGTAATATTTCACATCCAACCGTCATTTAAAGTCAAACGATTAAATGTTACAATTTCATCAATATTGACCACTTTTTTGAAAGTTCGAGAGGTCCGGGGTCATTGTTTTTCATCAGAAAATTGATTTTTTGGACTCTACCAGAAATGATTTAAAATGTCATTGGGATCGGGCCTCATGTAGAATAACCACTTTTTAAACCCTCACAGTGACCAAAATTGCCATTTTTACAGAGTTTTGCTTACTCAAAAGTTTTAATTTTGACCAATTTCAGGCACAGAAGTGACTTTAAACACACTTATTTTAGTTGAACAGGTAATAATTCACATCCAACCGTCATTTAAAGTCAAAAGATTAAATGTTAAATTTTCATCAATATTGACCATTTTTTGAACGTTCGACAGGTCCGGGGTCATCGTTTTTCATCAGAAAATTGAATTTTTTGGACTCTACCAAAAATGATTCAAAATGTCATTTGGATCGGGCCTCATGTTTAATAACCACTTTTTAAACCCTCACAGTGACCAAAATTGCCATTTTTACAGAGTTTTCGCTTACTCAAAAGCTTCAATTTTGACCAATTTCAGGCACAGAAATGACTTTAAACACACTTATTTTAGTTGAGAAGGTAATAATTCACATCCAACCGTCATTTAAAGTCAAAAGATTAAATGTTAAATTTTCATCAATATTGACCATTTTTTGAACGTTCGACAGGTCCAGGGTCATCGTTTTTCATCAGAAAATTGATTTTTTGGACTCTACCAAAAATGATTCAACATGTCATTTGGATCGGGCCTCATGTTTAATAACCACTTTTTAAACCCTCACAGTGACCAAAATTGCCATTTTTACAGAGTTTTGCTTACTCAAAAGCTTTAATTTTGACCAATTTCAGGCACAGAAATGACTTTAAACACACTTATTTTAGTTGAGAAGGTAATAATTCACATCCAACCGTCATTTAAAGTCAAAAGATTAAATGTTAAATTTTCATCAATATTGACCATTTTTTTAACGTTCGACAGGTCCGGGGTCATCATTTTTCATCAGAAAATTGATTTTTTGGACTCTACCAAAAATGATTCAAAATGTCATTTGGATCGGGCCTCATGTTTAATAACCACTTTTTAAACCCTCACAGTGACCAAAATTGCAATTTTTACAGAGTTTTCGCTTACTCAAAAGCTTCAATTTTGACCAATTTCAGGCACTTAAATGACTTTAAACACACTTATTTTAGTTGAAAAAGTAATAATTCACATCCAACCTTCATTTAAAGTCAAAAGATTAAATGTTAAAATTTCATCAATATTGACCACTTTTTTGAACGTTCGACAGGTCCGGGGTCATCGTTTTTCATCAGAAAATTGAATTTTTTGGACTCTACCAAAAATGATTCAAAATGTCATTTGGATCGGGCCTCGTGTTTAATAACCACTTTTTAAACCCTCACAGTGACCAAAACTGCCATTTTTACAGAGTTTTTGCTTACTCAAAAGCTTCAATTTTGACCAATTTCAGGCACAGAAATGACTTTAAACACACTTATTTCATTTGAAAAAGTAATAGTTCACATCCAACCGTCATTTAAAGTCAAAAGATTAAATGTTAAAATTTCATCAATATTGACCACTTTTTTGAACGTTCGACAGGTCCGGGGTCATTGTTTTTCATCAGAAAATAGATTTTTTGGACTCTACCAAAAATGATTCAAATTGTCATTGGGATCGGGCCTCATGTAGAATAACCACTTTTTAAACCCTCACAGTGACCACAATTGACATTTTTACAGAGTTTTGCTTACTCAAAAGTTTCAATTTTGACCAATTTCAGGCACAGAAATGACTTTAAACACACTTATTTTAGTTGAAAAAGTAATAATTCACATCCAACCGTCATTTAAAGTCAAAAGATTAAATGTTAAAATTTCATCAATATTGACCACTTTTTTGAATGTTCGACAGGTCCGGGGTCATCGTTTTTCATCAGAAAATGGATTTTTTGGACTCTACCAAAAATGATTCAAAATGTTATTTGGATCGGGCCTCATGTTTAATAACCACTTTTTAAACCCTCACAGTGACCAAAATTGCCATTTTTACAGAGTTTTGCTTACTCAAAAGTTTCAATTTTGACCAATTTCAGGCACAGAAATGATTTAAACACACTTATTTTAGTTGAAAAAGTAATAATTCACATCCAACCGTCATTTAAAGTCAAAAGATTAAATGTTAAAATTTCATCAATATTGACCACTTTTTTGAAAGTTCGAGAGGTCATTGTTTTTCATCAGAAAATTGATTTTTTGGACTCTACCAGAAATGATTCAAAATGTCATTGGGATCGGGCCTCATGTAGAATAACCACTTTTTAAACCCTCACAGTGACCAAAATTGCCATTTTTACAGAGTTTTGCTTACTCAAAAGCTTTAATTTTGACCAATTTCAGGCACAAAAGTGACTTTAAACACACTTATTTTAGTTGAACAGGTAATAATTCACATACAACCGTCATAAAGTCAAAAGATTAAATGTTAAATTTTCATCAATATTGACCATTTTTTGAACGTTCGACAGGTCCAGGGTCATTGTTTTTCATCAGAAAATTGATTTTTTGGACTCTACCAAAAATGATTCAAAATGTCATTTGGATCGGGCCTCATGTTTAATAACCACTTTTTAAACCCTCACAGTGACCAAAATTGCCATTTTTACAGAGTTTTCGCTTACTCAAAAGCTTCAATTTTGACCAATTTCAGGCACTTAAATGACTTTAAACACACTTATTTTAGTTGAAAAAGTAATAATTCACATCCAACCTTCATTTAAAGTCAAAAGATTAAATGTTAAAATTTCATCAATATTGACCACTTTTTTGAACGTTCGACAGGTCCGGGGTCATCGTTTTTCATCAGAAAATTGAATTTTTTGGACTCTACCAAAAATGATTCAAAATTTCATTTGGATCGGGCCTCATGTTTAATAACCACTTTTTAAACCCTCACAGTGACCAAAATTGCCATTTTTACAGAGTTTTCGCTTACTCAAAAGCTTCAATTTTGACCAATTTCAGGCACAGACATGACTTTAAACACACTTATTTTAGTTGAGAAGGTAATAATTCACATCCAAATGTCATTTGAAGTCAAAAGATTAAATGTTAAAATTTCATCAATATTGACCACTTTTTTGAACGTTCGACAGGTCCGGGGTCATTGTTTTTCATCAGAAAATAGATTTTTTGGACTCTACCAAAAATGATTCAAAATGTCATTTGGATCAGGCCTCATGTTTAATAACCACTTTTTAAACCCTCACAGTGACCAAAATTGCCATTTTTACAGAGTTTTTGCTTACTCAAAAGCTTCAATTTTGACCAATTTCAGGCACAGAAATGACTTTAAACACACTTATTTTAGTTGAACAGGTAATAATTCACATACAACCGTCATTTAAAGTCAAAAGATTAAATGTTAATTTTTCATCAATATTGACCATTTTTTAAACGTTCGACAGGTCCAGGGTCATCAATTTTCATCAGAAAATTGATTTTTTGGACTCTACCAAAAATGATTCAAAATGTCATTTGGATCGGGCCTCATGTTTAATAATCACTTTTTAAACCCTCACAGTGACCACAATTGACATTTTTACAGAGTTTTGCTTACTCAAAAGTTTCAATTTTGACCAATTTCAGGCACAGAAATGACTTTAAACACACTTATTTTAGTTGAAAAAGTAATAATTCACATCCAACCGTCATTTAAAGTCAAAAGATTAAATGTTAAAATTTCATCAATATTGACCACTTTTTTGAACGTTCGACAGGTCCGGGGTCATCGTTTTTCATCAGAAAATGGATTTTTTGGACTCTACCAAAAATGATTCAAAATGTTATTTGGATCGGGCCTCATGTTTAATAACCACTTTTTAAACCCTCACAGTGACCAAAATTGCCATTTTTACAGAGTTTTGCTTACTCAAAAGTTTCAATTTTGACCAATTTCAGGCACAGAAATGACTTTAAACACACTTATTTTAGTTGAAAAAGTAATAATTCACATCCAACCGTCATTTAAAGTCAAAAGATTAAATGTTAAAATTTCATCAATATTGACCACTTTTTTGAAAGTTCGAGAGGTCCGGGGTCATTGTTTTTCATCAGAAAATTGATTTTTTGGACTCTACCAGAAATGATTCAAAATGTCATTGGGATCGGGCCTCATGTAGAATAACCACTTTTTAAACCCTCACAGTGACCAAAATTGCCATTTTTACAGAGTTTTGCTTACTCAAAAGCTTTAATTTTGACCAATTTCAGGCACAAAAGTGACTTTAAACACACTTATATTAGTTGAACAGGTAATAATTCACATACAACCGTCATTTAAAGTCAAAAGATTAAATGTTAAATTTTCATCAATATTGACCATTTTTTGAACGTTCGACAGGTCCAGGGTCATTGTTTTTCATCAGAAAATTGATTTTTTGGACTCTACCAAAAATGATTCAAAATGTCATTTGGATCGGGCCTCATGTTTAATAACCACTTTTTAAACCCTCACAGTGACCAAAATTGCCATTTTTACAGAGTTTTCGCTTACTCAAAAGCTTCAATTTTGACCAATTTCAGGCACTTAAATGACTTTAAACACACTTATTTTAGTTGAAAAAGTAATAATTCACATCCAACCTTCATTTAAAGTCAAAAGATTAAATGTTAAAATTTCATCAATATTGACCACTTTTTTGAACGTTCGACAGGTCCGGGGTCATCGTTTTTCATCAGAAAATTGAATTTTTTGGACTCTACCAAAAATGATTCAAAATGTCATTTGGATCGGGCCTCATGTTTAATAACCACTTTTTAAACCCTCACAGTGACCAAAATTGCCATTTTTACAGAGTTTTCGCTTACTCAAAAGCTTCAATTTTGACCAATTTCAGGCACAGACATGACTTTAAACACACTTATTTTAGTTGAGAAGGTAATAATTCACATCCAACCGTCATTTAAAGTCAAAAGATTAAATGTTAAATTTTCATCAATATTGACCATTTTTTGAACGTTCGACAGGTCCAGGGTCATTGTTTTTCATCAGAAAATTGATTTTTTGGACTCTACCAAAAATGATTCAAAATGTTATTTGGATCGGGCCTCATGTTTAATAACCACTTTTTAAACCCTCACAGTGACCAAAATTGCCATTTTTACAGAGTTTTGCTTACTCAAAAGTTTCAATTTTGACCAATTTCAGGCACAGAAATGACTTTAAACACACTTATTTTAGTTGAAAAAGTAATAATTCACATCCAACCGTCATTTAAAGTCAAAAGATTAAATGTTAAAATTTCATCAATATTGACCACTTTTTTGAAAGTTCGAGAGGTCCGGGGTCATTGTTTTTCATCAGAAAATTGATTTTTTGGACTCTACCAGAAATGATTCAAAATGTCATTGGGATCGGGCCTCATGTAGAATAACCACTTTTTAAACCCTCACAGTGACCAAAATTGCCATTTTTACAGAGTTTTGCTTACTCAAAAGCTTTAATTTTGACCAATTTCAGGCACAAAAGTGACTTTAAAAACACTTATTTTAGTTGAACAGGTAATAATTCACATACAACCGTCATAAAGTCAAAAGATTAAATGTTAAATTTTCATCAATATTGACCATTTTTTGAACGTTCGACAGGTCCAGGGTCATTGTTTTTCATCAGAAAATTGATTTTTTGGACTCTACCAAAAATGATTCAAAATGTCATTTGGATCGGGCCTCATGTTTAATAACCACTTTTCAAACCCTCACAGTGACCAAAATTGCCATTTTTACAGAGTTTTCGCTTACTCAAAAGCTTCAATTTTGACCAATTTCAGGCACTTAAATGACTTTAAACACACTTATTTTAGTTGAAAAAGTAATAATTCACATCCAACCTTCATTTAAAGTCAAAAGATTAAATGTTAAAATTTCATCAATATTGACCACTTTTTTGAACGTTCGTCAGGTCCGGGGTCATAGTTTTTCATCAGAAAATTGAATTTTTTGGACTCTACCAAAAATGATTCAAAATGTCATTTGGATCGGGCCTCATGTTTAATAACCACTTTTTAAACCCTCACAGTGACCAAAATTGCCATTTTTACAGAGTTTTCGCTTACTCAAAAGCTTCAATTTTGACCAATTTCAGGCACAGACATGACTTTAAACACACTTATTTTAGTTGAGAAGGTAATAATTCACATCCAACTGTCATTTAAAGTCAAAAGATTAAATGTTAAAATTTCATCAATATTGACCACTTTTTTGAACGTTCGACAGGTCCGGGGTCATTGTTTTTCATCAGAAAATAGATTTTTTGGACTCTACCAAAAATGATTCAAAATGTCATTTGGATCAGGCCTCATGTTTAATAACCACTTTTTAAACCCTCACAGTGACCAAAATTGCCATTTTTACAGAGTTTTTGCTTACTCAAAAGCTTCAATTTTGACCAATTTCAGGCACAGAAATGACTTTAAACACACTTATTTTAGTTGAACAGGTAATAATTCACATACAACCGTCATTTAAAGTCAAAAGATTAAATGTTAATTTTTCATCAATATTGACCATTTTTTAAACGTTCGACAGGTCCAGGGTCATCAATTTTCATCAGAAAATTGATTTTTTGGACTCTACCAAAAATGATTCAAAATGTCATTTGGATCGGGCCTCATGTTTAATAATCACTTTTTAAACCCTCACAGTGACCACAATTGACATTTTTACAGAGTTTTGCTTACTCAAAAGTTTCAATTTTGACCAATTTCAGGCACAGAAATGACTTTAAACACACTTATTTTAGTTGAAAAAGTAATAATTCACATCCAACCGTCATTTAAAGTCAAAAGATTAAATGTTAAAATTTCATCAATATTGACCACTTTTTTGAAAGTTCGAGAGGTCCGGGGTCATTGTTTTTCATCAGAAAATTGATTTTTTGGACTCTACCAGAAATGATTCAAAATGTCATTGGGATCGGGCCTCATGTAGAATAACCACTTTTTAAACCCTCACAGTGACCAAAATTGCCATTTTTACAGAGTTTTGCTTACTCAAAAGCTTTAATTTTGACCAATTTCAGGCACAAAAGTGACTTTAAACACACTTATATTAGTTGAACAGGTAATAATTCACATACAACCGTCATTTAAAGTCAAAAGATTAAATGTTAAAATTTCATCAATATTGACCACTTTTTTGAAAGTTCGAGAGGTCCGGGGTCATTGTTTTTCATCAGAAAATTGATTTTTTGGACTCTACCAGAAATGATTCAAAATGTCATTGGGATCGGGCCTCATGTAGAATAACCACTTTTTAAACCCTCACAGTGACCAAAATTGCCATTTTTACAGAGTTTTGCTTACTCAAAAGCTTTAATTTTGACCAATTTTAGGCACAAAAGTGACTTTAAACACACTTATATTAGTTGAACAGGTAATAATTCACATACAACCGTCATTTAAAGTCAAAAGATTAAATGTTAAATTTTCATCAATATTGACCATTTTTTGAACGTTCGACAGGTCCAGGGTCATTGTTTTTCATCAGAAAATTGATTTTTTGGACTCTACCAAAAATGATTCAAAATGTCATTTGGATCGGGCCTCATGTTTAATAACCACTTTTTAAACCCTCACAGTGACCAAAATTGCCATTTTTACAGAGTTTTCGCTTACTCAAAAGCTTCAATTTTGACCAATTTCAGGCACTTAAATGACTTTAAACACACTTATTTTAGTTGAAAAAGTAATAATTCACATCCAACCTTCATTTAAAGTCAAAAGATTAAATGTTAAAATTTCAATCAATATTGACCACTTTTTTGAACGTTCGACAGGTCCGGGGTCATCGTTTTTCATCAGAAAATTGAATTTTTTGGACTCTACCAAAAATGATTCAAAATGTCATTTGGATCGGGCCTCATGTTTAATAACCACTTTTTAAACCCTCACAGTGACCAAAATTGCCATTTTTACAGAGTTTTCGCTTACTCAAAAGCTTCAATTTTGACCAATTTCAGGCACAGACATGACTTTAAACACACTTATTTTAGTTGAGAAGGTAATAATTCACATACAACCGTCATTTAAAGTCAAAAGATTAAATGTTACATTTTCATCAATATTGACAATTTTTTGAACGTTCGACAGGTCTGGGTCATCGTTTTTCATCAGAAAATTGATTTTTTGGACTCTACCAAAAATGATTCAAAATGTCATTTGGATCAGGCCTCATGTTTAATAACCACTTTTTAAACCCCCACAGTGACCAAAATTGCCATTTTTACATAGTTTTCGCTTACTCAAAAGCTTCAATTTTGACCAATTTCAGGCACAAAAAATGACTTTAAACACACTTATTTTAGTTGAACAGGTAATAATTCACATACAACCGTCATTTAAAGTCAAAAGATTAAATGTTAATTTTTCATCAATATTGACCATTTTTTAAACGTTCGACAGGTCCAGGGTCATCGTTTTTCATCAGAAAATTGATTTTTTGGACTCTACCAAAAATGATTCAAAATGTCATTTGGATCGGGCCTCATGTTTAATAACCACTTTTTAAACCCTCCCAGTGACCAAAATTGCCATTTTTACAGAGTTTTTGCTTACTCAAAAGCTTCAATTTTGACCAATTTCAGGCACAGAAATGACTTTAAACATACTTATTTCATTTGAAAAAGTAATAGTTCACATCCAACCGTCATTTAAAGTCAAAAGATTAAATGTTAAAATTTCATCAATATTGACCACTTTTTTGAACGTTCGACAGGTCCGGGGTCATCGTTTTTCATCAGAAAATTTATTTTTTGGACTCTACCAAAAATGATTCAAAATGTCATTGGGATCGGGCCTCATGTAGAATAACTACTTTTTAAACCCTCACAGTGACCAAAATTGCCATTTTTACAGAGTTTTGCTTACTCAAAAGCTTCAATTTTGACCAATTTCAGGCACAGAAATGACTTTAAACACACTTATTTTAGTTGAAAAAGTAATAATTCACATCCAACCGTCATTTAAAGTCAAAAGATTAAATGTTAAAATTTCATCAATATTGACCACTTTTTTGAACGTTCGACAGGTTCATCGTTTTTCATCAGAAAATAGATTTTTTGGACTCTACCAAAAATGATTCAAAATGTCATTGGGATCGGGCCTCATGTAGAATAACCACTTTTTAAACCCTCACAGTGACCAAAATTGCAATTTTTACAGAGTTTTCGCTTACTCAAAAGCTTCAATTTTGACCAATTTCAGGCACTTAAATGACTTTAAACACACTTATTTTAGTTGAAAAAGTAATAATTCACATCCAACCTTCATTTAAAGTCAAAAGATTAAATGTTAAAATTTCATCAATATTGACCACTTTTTTGAACGTTCGACAGGTCCGGGGTCATCGTTTTTCATCAGAAAATTGAATTTTTTGGACTCTACCAAAAATGATTCAAAATGTCATTTGGATCGGGCCTCGTGTTTAATAACCACTTTTTAAACCCTCACAGTGGCCAAAATTGCCATTTTTACAGAGTTTGGTTACTCAAAAGCTTTAATTTTGACCAATTTCAGGCACAGACATGACTTTAAACACACTTATTTTAGTTGAGAAGGTAATAATTCACATCCAACCGTCATTTAAAGTCAAAAGATTAAATGTTAATTTTTCATCAATATTGACCATTTTTTAAACGTTCGACAGGTCAGGGGTCATCGTTTTTCATCAGAAAATTGATTTTTTGGACTCTACCAAAAATGATTCAAAATGTCATTTGGATCGGGCCTCATGTTTAATAACCACTTTTTAAACCCTCCCAGTGACCAAAATTGCCATTTTTACAGAGTTTTTGCTTACTCAAAAGCTTCAATTTTGACCAATTTCAGGCACAGAAATGACTTTAAACACACTTATTTCATTTGAAAAAATAATAGTTCACATCCAACCGTCATTTAAAGTCAAAAGATTAAATGTTAAAATTTCATCAATATTGACCACTTTTTTGAACTTTCGACAGGTCCGGGGTCATTGTTTTTCATCAGAAAATAGATTTTTTGGACTCTACCAAAAATGATTCAAATTGTCATTGGGATCGGGCCTCATGTAGAATAACCACTTTTTAAACCCTCACAGTGACCAAAATTGCCATTTTTACAGAGTTTTTGCTTACTCAAAAGCTTCAATTTTGACCAATTTCAGGCACAGAAATGACTTTAAACACACTTATTTTAGTTGAAAAAGTAATAATTCACATCCAACCGTCATTTAAAGTCAAAAGATTAAATGTTAATTTTTCATCAATATTGACCATTTTTTAAACGTTCGACAGGTCCAGGGTCATCAATTTTCATCAGAAAATTGATTTTTTGGACTCTACCAAAAATGATTCAAAATGTCATTTGGATCGGGCCTCATGTTTAATAACCACTTTTTAAACCCTCACAGTGACCACAATTGACATTTTTACAGAGTTTTGCTTACTCAAAAGTTTCAATTTTGACCAATTTCAGGCACAGAAATGACTTTAAACACACTTATTTTAGTTGAAAAAGTAATAATTCACATCCAACCGTCATTTAAAGTCAAAAGATTAAATGTTAAAATTTCATCAATATTGACCACTTTTTTGAACGTTCGACAGGTCCGGGGTCATCGTTTTTCATCAGAAAATGGATTTTTTGGACTCTACCAAAAATGATTCAAAATGTTATTTGGATCGGGCCTCATGTTTAATAACCACTTTTTAAACCCTCACAGTGACCAAAATTGCCATTTTTACAGAGTTTTGCTTACTCAAAAGTTTCAATTTTGACCAATTTCAGGCACAGAAATGACTTTAAACACACTTATTTTAGTTGAAAAAGTAATAATTCACATCCAACCGTCATTTAAAGTCAAAAGATTAAATGTTAAAATTTCATCAATATTGACCACTTTTTTGAAAGTTCGAGAGGTCCGGGGTCATTGTTTTTCATCAGAAAATTGATTTTTTGGACTCTACCAGAAATGATTCAAAATGTCATTGGGATCGGGCCTCATGTAGAATAACCACTTTTTAAACCCTCACAGTGACCAAAATTGCCATTTTTACAGAGTTTTGCTTACTCAAAAGCTTTAATTTTGACCAATTTCAGGCACAAAAGTGACTTTAAACACACTTATTTTAGTTGAACAGGTAATAATTCACATACAACCGTCATTTAAAGTCAAAAGATTAAATGTTAAATTTTCATCAATATTGACCATTTTTTGAACGTTCGACAGGTCCAGGGTCATTGTTTTTCATCAGAAAATTGATTTTTTGGACTCTACCAAAAATGATTCAAAATGTCATTTGGATCGGGCCTCATGTTTAATAACCACTTTTTAAACCCTCACAGTGACCAAAATTGCCATTTTTACAGAGTTTTCGCTTACTCAAAAGCTTCAATTTTGACCAATTTCAGGCACTTAAATGACTTTAAACACACTTATTTTAGTTGAAAAAGTAATAATTCACATCCAACCGTCATTTAAAGTCAAAAGATTAAATGTTAAAATTTCATCAATATTGACCACTTTTTTGAACGTTCGACAGGTCCGGGGTCATTGTTTTTCATCAGAAAATAGATTTTTTGGACTCTACCAAAAATGATTCAAATTGTCATTGGGATCGGGCCTCATGTAGAATAACCACTTTTTAAACCCTCACAGTGACCAAAATTGCCATTTTTACATAGTTTTTGCTTACTCAAAAGCTTCAATTTTGACCAATTTCAATCACAGAAATGACTTTAAACACACTTATTTTAGTTGAACAGGTAATAATTCACATACAACCGTCATTTAAAGTCAAAAGATTAAATGTTAATTTTTCATCAATATTGACCATTTTTTAAACGTTCGACAGGTCCGGGGTCATCGTTTTTCATCAGAAAATGGATTTTTTGGACTCTACCAAAAATGATTCAAAATGTTATTTGGATCGGGCCTCATGTTTAATAACCACTTTTTAAACCCTCACAGTGACCAAAATTGCCATTTTTACAGAGTTTTGCTTACTCAAAAGTTTCAATTTTGACCAATTTCAGGCACAGAAATGACTTTAAACACACTTATTTTAGTTGAAAAAGTAATAATTCACATCCAACCGTCATTTAAAGTCAAAAGATTAAATGTTAAAATTTCATCAATAT
The DNA here is from genome assembly GCF_964261635.1 of Lissotriton helveticus. Classification (NCBI taxonomy): domain Eukaryota; kingdom Metazoa; phylum Chordata; class Amphibia; order Caudata; family Salamandridae; genus Lissotriton; species Lissotriton helveticus. The sequence continues at coordinate 19,905 of NW_027611863.1, forward strand.
TGACCACTTTTTTGAAAGTTCGAGAGGTCCGGGGTCATTGTTTTTCATCAGAAAATTGATTTTTTGGACTCTACCAGAAATGATTCAAAATGTCATTGGGATCGGGCCTCATGTAGAATAACCACTTTTTAAACCCTCACAGTGACCAAAATTGCCATTTTTACAGAGTTTTGCTTACTCAAAAGCTTTAATTTTGACCAATTTCAGGCACAAAAGTGACTTTAAACACACTTATTTTAGTTGAACAGGTAATAATTCACATACAACCGTCATTTAAAGTCAAAAGATTAAATGTTAAATTTTCATCAATATTGACCATTTTTTGAACGTTCGACAGGTCCAGGGTCATTGTTTTTCATCAGAAAATTGATTTTTTGGACTCTACCAAAAATGATTCAAAATGTCATTTGGATCGGGCCTCATGTTTAATAACCACTTTTTAAACCCTCACAGTGACCAAAATTGCCATTTTTACAGAGTTTTCGCTTACTCAAAAGCTTCAATTTTGACCAATTTCAGGCACTTAAATGACTTTAAACACACTTATTTTAGTTGAAAAAGTAATAATTCACATCCAACCGTCATTTAAAGTCAAAAGATTAAATGTTAAAATTTCATCAATATTGACCACTTTTTTGAAAGTTCGAGAGGTCCGGGGTCATTGTTTTTCATCAGAAAATTGATTTTTTGGACTCTACCAGAAATGATTCAAAATGTCATTGGGATCGGGCCTCATGTAGAATAACCACTTTTTAAACCCTCACAGTGACCAAAATTGCCATTTTTACAGAGTTTTGCTTACTCAAAAGCTTTAATTTTGACCAATTTCAGGCACAAAAGTGACTTTAAACACACTTATTTTAGTTGAACAGGTAATAATTCACATACAACCGTCATTTAAAGTCAAAAGATTAAATGTTAAATTTTCATCAATATTGACCATTTTTTGAACGTTCGACAGGTCCAGGGTCATTGTTTTTCATCAGAAAATTGATTTTTTGGACTCTACCAAAAATGATTCAAAATGTCATTTGGATCGGGCCTCATGTTTAATAACCACTTTTTAAACCCTCACAGTGACCAAAATTGCCATTTTTACAGAGTTTTCGCTTACTCAAAAGCTTCAATTTTGACCAATTTCAGGCACTTAAATGACTTTAAACACACTTATTTTAGTTGAAAAAGTAATAATTCACATCCAACCGTCATTTAAAGTCAAAAGATTAAATGTTAAAATTTCATCAATATTGACCACTTTTTTGAACGTTCGACAGGTCCGGGGTCATTGTTTTTCATCAGAAAATAGATTTTTTGGACTCTACCAAAAATGATTCAAATTGTCATTGGGATCGGGCCTCATGTAGAATAACCACTTTTTAAACCCTCACAGTGACCAAAATTGCCATTTTTACATAGTTTTTGCTTACTCAAAAGCTTCAATTTTGACCAATTTCAATCACAGAAATGACTTTAAACACACTTATTTTAGTTGAACAGGTAATAATTCACATACAACCGTCATTTAAAGTCAAAAGATTAAATGTTAATTTTTCATCAATATTGACCATTTTTTAAACGTTCGACAGGTCCAGGGTCATCAATTTTCATCAGAAAATTGATTTTTTGGACTCTACCAAAAATGATTCAAAATGTCATTTGGATCGGGCCTCATGTTTAATAACCACTTTTTAAACCCTCACAGTGACCACAATTGACATTTTTACAGAGTTTTGCTTACTCAAAAGTTTCAATTTTGACCAATTTCAGGCACAGAAATGACTTTAAACACACTTATTTTAGTTGAAAAAGTAATAATTCACATCCAACCGTCATTTAAAGTCAAAAGATTAAATGTTAAAATTTCATCAATATTGACCACTTTTTTGAACGTTCGACAGGTCCGGGGTCATCGTTTTTCATCAGAAAATGGATTTTTTGGACTCTACCAAAAATGATTCAAAATGTCATTTGGATCAGGCCTCATGTTTAATAACCACTTTTTAAACCCTCACAGTGACCAAAATTGCCATTTTTACAGAGTTTTTGCTTACTCAAAAGCTTCAATTTTGACCAATTTCAGGCACAGAAATGACTTTAAACACACTTATTTTAGTTGAACAGGTAATAATTCACATACAACCGTCATTTAAAGTCAAAAGATTAAATGTTAATTTTTCATCAATATTGACCATTTTTTAAACGTTCGACAGGTCCAGGGTCATCAATTTTCATCAGAAAATTGATTTTTTGGACTCTACCAAAAATGATTCAAAATGTCATTTGGATCGGGCCTCATGTTTAATAATCACTTTTTAAACCCTCACAGTGACCACAATTGACATTTTTACAGAGTTTTGCTTACTCAAAAGTTTCAATTTTGACCAATTTCAGGCACAGAAATTACTTTAAACACACTTATTTTAGTTGAAAAAGTAATAATTCACATCCAACCGTCATTTAAAGTCAAAAGATTAAATGTTAAAATGTCATCAATATTGACCACTTTTTTGAACGTTCGACAGGTCCGGGGTCATCGTTTTTCATCAGAAAATGGATTTTTTGGACTCTACCAAAAATGATTCAAAATGTTATTTGGATCGGGCCTCATGTTTAATAACCACTTTTTAAACCCTCACAGTGACCAAAATTGCCATTTTTACAGAGTTTTGCTTACTTAAAAGTTTCAATTTTGACCAATTTCAGGCACAGAAATGACTTTAAACACACTTATTTTAGTTGAAAAAGTAATAATTCACATCCAACCGTCATTTAAAGTCAAAAGATTAAATGTTAAAATTTCATCAATATTGACCACTTTTTTGAAAGTTCGAGAGGTCCGGGGTCATTGTTTTTCATCAGAAAATTGATTTTTTGGACTCTACCAGAAATGATTCAAAATGTCATTGGGATCGGGCCTCATGTAGAATAACCACTTTTTAAACCCTCACAGTGACCAAAATTGCCATTTTTACAGAGTTTTGCTTACTCAAAAGCTTTAATTTTGACCAATTTCAGGCACAAAAGTGACTTTAAACACACTTATATTAGTTGAACAGGTAATAATTCACATACAACCGTCATTTAAAGTCAAAAGATTAAATGTTAAATTTTCATCAATATTGACCACTTTTTTGAACGTTCGACAGGTCCAGGGTCATTGTTTTTCATCAGAAAATTGATTTTTTGGACTCTACCAAAAATGATTCAAAATGTCATTTGGATCGGGCCTCATGTTTAATAACCACTTTTTAAACCCTCACAGTGACCAAAATTGCCATTTTTACAGAGTTTTCGCTTACTCAAAAGCTTCAATTTTGACCAATTTCAGGCACTTAAATGACTTTAAACACACTTATTTTAGTTGAAAAAGTAATAATTCACATCCAACCTTCATTTAAAGTCAAAAGATTAAATGTTAAAATTTCATCAATATTGACCACTTTTTTGAACGTTCGACAGGTCCGGGGTCATCGTTTTTCATCAGAAAATTGAATTTTTTGGACTCTACCAAAAATGATTCAAAATGTCATTTGGATCGGGCCTCATGTTTAATAACCACTTTTTAAACCCTCACAGTGACCAAAATTGCCATTTTTACAGAGTTTTCGCTTACTCAAAAGCTTCAATTTTGACCAATTTCAGGCACAGACATGACTTTAAACACACTTATTTTAGTTGAGAAGGTAATAATTCACATCCAACCGTCATTTAAAGTCAAAAGATTAAATGTTAAATTTTCATCAATATTGACCATTTTTTGAACGTTCGACAGGTCCAGGGTCATCGTTTTTCATCAGAAAATTGATTTTTTGGACTCTACCAAAAATGATTCAAAATGTCATTTGGATCAGGCCTCATGTTTAATAACCACTTTTTAAACCCTCACAGTGACCAAAATTGCCATTTTTACAGAGTTTTCGCTTACTCAAAAGCTTCAATTTTGACCAATTTCAGGCACTTAAATGACTTTAAACACACTTATTTTAGTTGAAAAAGTAATAATTCACATCCAACCGTCATTTAAAGTCAAAAGATTAAATGTTAAAATTTCATCAATATTGACCACTTTTTTGAACGTTCGACAGGTCCGGGGTCATTGTTTTTCATCAGAAAATAGATTTTTTGGACTCTACCAAAAATGATTCAAATTGTCATTGGGATCGGGCCTCATGTAGAATAACCACTTTTTAAACCCTCACAGTGACCAAAATTGCCATTTTTACATAGTTTTTGCTTACTCAAAAGCTTCAATTTTGACCAATTTCAATCACAGAAATGACTTTAAACACACTTATTTTAGTTGAACAGGTAATAATTCACATACAACCGTCATTTAAAGTCAAAAGATTAAATGTTAATTTTTCATCAATATTGACCATTTTTTAAACGTTCGACAGGTCCAGGGTCATCAATTTTCATCAGAAAATTGATTTTTTGGACTCTACCAAAAATGATTCAAAATGTCATTTGGATCGGGCCTCATGTTTAATAACCACTTTTTAAACCCTCACAGTGACCACAATTGACATTTTTACAGAGTTTTGCTTACTCAAAAGTTTCAATTTTGACCAATTTCAGGCACAGAAATGACTTTAAACACACTTATTTTAGTTGAAAAAGTAATAATTCACATCCAACCGTCATTTAAAGTCAAAAGATTAAATGTTAAAATTTCATCAATATTGACCACTTTTTTGAACGTTCGACAGGTCCGGGGTCATCGTTTTTCATCAGAAAATGGATTTTTTGGACTCTACCAAAAATGATTCAAAATGTCATTTGGATCAGGCCTCATGTTTAATAACCACTTTTTAAACCCTCACAGTGACCAAAATTGCCATTTTTACAGAGTTTTTGCTTACTCAAAAGCTTCAATTTTGACCAATTTCAGGCACAGAAATGACTTTAAACACACTTATTTTAGTTGAACAGGTAATAATTCACATACAACCGTCATTTAAAGTCAAAAGATTAAATGTTAATTTTTCATCAATATTGACCATTTTTTAAACGTTCGACAGGTCCAGGGTCATCAATTTTCATCAGAAAATTGATTTTTTGGACTCTACCAAAAATGATTCAAAATGTCATTTGGATCGGGCCTCATGTTTAATAATCACTTTTTAAACCCTCACAGTGACCACAATTGACATTTTTACAGAGTTTTGCTTACTCAAAAGTTTCAATTTTGACCAATTTCAGGCACAGAAATTACTTTAAACACACTTATTTTAGTTGAAAAAGTAATAATTCACATCCAACCGTCATTTAAAGTCAAAAGATTAAATGTTAAAATGTCATCAATATTGACCACTTTTTTGAACGTTCGACAGGTCCGGGGTCATCGTTTTTCATCAGAAAATGGATTTTTTGGACTCTACCAAAAATGATTCAAAATGTTATTTGGATCGGGCCTCATGTTTAATAACCACTTTTTAAACCCTCACAGTGACCAAAATTGCCATTTTTACAGAGTTTTGCTTACTTAAAAGTTTCAATTTTGACCAATTTCAGGCACAGAAATGACTTTAAACACACTTATTTTAGTTGAAAAAGTAATAATTCACATCCAACCGTCATTTAAAGTCAAAAGATTAAATGTTAAAATTTCATCAATATTGACCACTTTTTTGAAAGTTCGAGAGGTCCGGGGTCATTGTTTTTCATCAGAAAATTGATTTTTTGGACTCTACCAGAAATGATTCAAAATGTCATTGGGATCGGGCCTCATGTAGAATAACCACTTTTTAAACCCTCACAGTGACCAAAATTGCCATTTTTACAGAGTTTTGCTTACTCAAAAGCTTTAATTTTGACCAATTTCAGGCACAAAAGTGACTTTAAACACACTTATATTAGTTGAACAGGTAATAATTCACATACAACCGTCATTTAAAGTCAAAAGATTAAATGTTAAATTTTCATCAATATTGACCACTTTTTTGAACGTTCGACAGGTCCAGGGTCATTGTTTTTCATCAGAAAATTGATTTTTTGGACTCTACCAAAAATGATTCAAAATGTCATTTGGATCGGGCCTCATGTTTAATAACCACTTTTTAAACCCTCACAGTGACCAAAATTGCCATTTTTACAGAGTTTTCGCTTACTCAAAAGCTTCAATTTTGACCAATTTCAGGCACTTAAATGACTTTAAACACACTTATTTTAGTTGAAAAAGTAATAATTCACATCCAACCTTCATTTAAAGTCAAAAGATTAAATGTTAAAATTTCATCAATATTGACCACTTTTTTGAACGTTCGACAGGTCCGGGGTCATCGTTTTTCATCAGAAAATTGAATTTTTTGGACTCTACCAAAAATGATTCAAAATGTCATTTGGATCGGGCCTCATGTTTAATAACCACTTTTTAAACCCTCACAGTGACCAAAATTGCCATTTTTACAGAGTTTTCGCTTACTCAAAAGCTTCAATTTTGACCAATTTCAGGCACAGACATGACTTTAAACACACTTATTTTAGTTGAGAAGGTAATAATTCACATCCAACCGTCATTTAAAGTCAAAAGATTAAATGTTAAATTTTCATCAATATTGACCATTTTTTGAACGTTCGACAGGTCCAGGGTCATCGTTTTTCATCAGAAAATTGATTTTTTGGACTCTACCAAAAATGATTCAAAATGTCATTTGGATCAGGCCTCATGTTTAATAACCACTTTTTAAACCCTCACAGTGACCAAAATTGCCATTTTTACAGAGTTTTCGCTTACTCAAAAGCTTCAATTTTGACCAATTTCAGGCACAGAAATGACTTTAAACACACTTATTTTAGTTGAACAGGTAATAATTCACATACAACCGTCATTTAAAGTCAAAAGATTAAATGTTAATTTTTCATCAATATTGACCATTTTTTAAACGTTCGACAGGTCCAGGGTCATCGTTTTTCATCAGAAAATTGATTTTTTGGACTCTACCAAAAATGATTCAAAATGTCATTTGGATCGGGCCTCATGTTTAATAACCACTTTTTAAACCCTCCCAGTGACCAAAATTGCCATTTTTACAGAGTTTTTGCTTACTCAAAAGCTTCAATTTTGACCAATTTCAGGCACAGAAATGACTTTAAACACACTTATTTCATTTGAAAAAATAATAGTTCACATCCAACCGTCATTTAAAGTCAAAAGATTAAATGTTAAAATTTCATCAATATTGACCACTTTTTTGAACTTTCGACAGGTCCGGGGTCATTGTTTTTCATCAGAAAATAGATTTTTTGGACTCTACCAAAAATGATTCAAATTGTCATTGGGATCGGGCCTCATGTAGAATAACCACTTTTTAAACCCTCACAGTGACCAAAATTGCCATTTTTACAGAGTTTTTGCTTACTCAAAAGCTTCAATTTTGACCAATTTCAGGCACAGAAATGACTTTAAACACACTTATTTTAGTTGAAAAAGTAATAATTCACATCCAACCGTCATTTAAAGTCAAAAGATTAAATGTTAATTTTTCATCAATATTGACCATTTTTTAAACGTTCGACAGGTCCAGGGTCATCAATTTTCATCAGAAAATTGATTTTTTGGACTCTACCAAAAATGATTCAAAATGTCATTTGGATCGGGCCTCATGTTTAATAACCACTTTTTAAACCCTCACAGTGACCACAATTGACATTTTTACAGAGTTTTGCTTACTCAAAAGTTTCAATTTTGACCAATTTCAGGCACAGAAATGACTTTAAACACACTTATTTTAGTTGAAAAAGTAATAATTCACATCCAACCGTCATTTAAAGTCAAAAGATTAAATGTTAAAATTTCATCAATATTGACCACTTTTTTGAACGTTCGACAGGTCCGGGGTCATCGTTTTTCATCAGAAAATGGATTTTTTGGACTCTACCAAAAATGATTCAAAATGTTATTTGGATCGGGCCTCATGTTTAATAACCACTTTTTAAACCCTCACAGTGACCAAAATTGCCATTTTTACAGAGTTTTGCTTACTCAAAAGTTTCAATTTTGACCAATTTCAGGCACAGAAATGACTTTAAACACACTTATTTTAGTTGAAAAAGTAATAATTCACATCCAACCGTCATTTAAAGTCAAAAGATTAAATGTTAAAATTTCATCAATATTGACCACTTTTTTGAAAGTTCGAGAGGTCCGGGGTCATTGTTTTTCATCAGAAAATTGATTTTTTGGACTCTACCAGAAATGATTCAAAATGTCATTGGGATCGGGCCTCATGTAGAATAACCACTTTTTAAACCCTCACAGTGACCAAAATTGCCATTTTTACAGAGTTTTGCTTACTCAAAAGCTTTAATTTTGACCAATTTCAGGCACAAAAGTGACTTTAAACACACTTATTTTAGTTGAACAGGTAATAATTCACATACAACCGTCATTTAAAGTCAAAAGATTAAATGTTAAATTTTCATCAATATTGACCATTTTTTGAACGTTCGACAGGTCCAGGGTCATTGTTTTTCATCAGAAAATTGATTTTTTTGGACTCTACCAAAAATGATTCAAATTGTCATTGGGATCGGGCCTCATGTAGAATAACCACTTTTTAAACCCTCACAGTGACCAAAATTGCCATTTTTACATAGTTTTTGCTTACTCAAAAGCTTCAATTTTGACCAATTTCAATCACAGAAATGACTTTAAACACACTTATTTTAGTTGAACAGGTAATAATTCACATACAACCGTCATTTAAAGTCAAAAGATTAAATGTTAATTTTTCATCAATATTGACCATTTTTTAAACGTTCGACAGGTCCAGGGTCATCAATTTTCATCAGAAAATTGATTTTTTGGACTCTACCAAAAATGATTCAAAATGTCATTTGGATCGGGCCTCATGTTTAATAACCACTTTTTAAACCCTCACAGTGACCACAATTGACATTTTTACAGAGTTTTGCTTACTCAAAAGTTTCAATTTTGACCAATTTCAGGCACAGAAATGACTTTAAACACACTTATTTTAGTTGAAAAAGTAATAATTCACATCCAACCGTCATTTAAAGTCAAAAGATTAAATGTTAAAATTTCATCAATATTGACCACTTTTTTGAACGTTCGACAGGTCCGGGGTCATCGTTTTTCATCAGAAAATGGATTTTTTGGACTCTACCAAAAATGATTCAAAATGTTATTTGGATCGGGCCTCATGTTTAATAACCACTTTTTAAACCCTCACAGTGACCAAAATTGCCATTTTTACAGAGTTTTGCTTACTCAAAAGTTTCAATTTTTACCAATTTCAGGCACAGAAATGACTTTAAACACACTTATTTTAGTTGAAAAAGTAATAATTCACATCCAACCGTCATTTAAAGTCAAAAGATTAAATGTTAAAATTTCATCAATATTGACCACTTTTTTGAAAGTTCGAGAGGTCCGGGGTCATTGTTTTTCATCAGAAAATTGATTTTTTGGACTCTACCAGAAATGATTCAAAATGTCATTGGGATCGGGCCTCATGTAGAATAACCACTTTTTAAACCCTCACAGTGACCAAAATTGCCATTTTTACAGAGTTTTGCTTACTCAAAAGCTTTAATTTTGACCAATTTCAGGCACAAAAGTGACTTTAAACACGCTTATTTTAGTTGAACAGGTAATAATTCACATACAACCGTCATAAAGTCAAAAGATTAAATGTTAAATTTTCATCAATATTGACCATTTTTTGAACGTTCGACAGGTCCAGGGTCATTGTTTTTCATCAGAAAATTGATTTTTTGGACTCTACCAAAAATGATTCAAAATGTCATTTGGATCGGGCCTCATGTTTAATAACCACTTTTTAAACCCTCACAGTGACCAAAATTGCCATTTTTACAGAGTTTTCGCTTACTCAAAAGCTTCAATTTTGACCAATTTCAGGCACTTAAATGACTTTAAACACACTTATTTTAGTTGAAAAAGTAATAATTCACATCCAACCTTCATTTAAAGTCAAAAGATTAAATGTTAAAATTTCATCAATATTGACCACTTTTTTGAACGTTCGACAGGTCCGGGGTCATTGTTTTTCATCAGAAAATAGATTTTTTGGACTCTACCAAAAATGATTCAAATTGTCATTGGGATCGGGCCTCATGTAGAATAACCACTTTTTAAACCCTCACAGTGACCAAAATTGCCATTTTTACAGAGTTTTGCTTACTCAAAAGTTTTAATTTTGACCAATTTCAGGCACAGAAGTGACTTTAAACACACTTATTTTAGTTGAACAGGTAATAATTCACATACAACCGTCATTTAAAGTCAAAAGATTAAATGTTAAATTGTCATCAATATTGACCATTTTTTGAACGTTCGACAGGTCCAGGGTCATCGTTTTTCATCAGAAAATTGATTTTTTTGGACTCTAACAAAAATGATTCAAAATGTCATTTGGATCAGGCCTCATGTTTAATAACCACTTTTTAAACCCTCACAGTGACCAAAATTGCCATTTTTACAGAGTTTTTGCTTACTCAAAAGCTTCAATTTTGACCAATTTCTGGCACAGAAATGACTTTAAACACACTTATTTTAGTTGAACAGGTAATAATTCACATACAACCGTCATTTAAAGTCAAAAGATTAAATGTTAATTTTTCATCAATATTGACCATTTTTTAAACGTTCGACAGGTCCAGGGTCATCAATTTTCATCAGAAAATTGATTTTTTGGACTCTACCAAAAATGATTCAAAATGTCATTTGGATCGGGCCTCATGTTTAATAACCACTTTTTAAACCCTCACAGTGACCACAATTGACATTTTTACAGAGTTTTGCTTACTCAAAAGTTTCAATTTTGACCAATTTCAGGCACAGAAATGACTTTAAACACACTTATTTTAGTTGAAAAAGTAATAATTCACATCCAACCGTCATTTAAAGTCAAAAGATTAAATGTTAAAATTTCATCAATATTGACCACTTTTTTGAACGTTCGACAGGTCCGGGGTCATCGTTTTTCATCAGAAAATGGATTTTTTGGACTCTACCAAAAATGATTCAAAATATTATTTGGATCGGGCCTCATGTTTAATAACCACTTTTTAAACCCTCACAGTGACCAAAATTGCCATTTTTACAGAGTTTTGCTTACTCAAAAGTTTCAATTTTGACCAATTTCAGGCACAGAAATGACTTTAAACACACTTATTTTAGTTGAAAAAGTAATAATTCACATCCAACCGTCATTTAAAGTCAAAAGATTAAATGTTAAAATTTCATCAATATTGACCACTTTTTTGAAAGTTCGAGAGGTCCGGGGTCATTGTTTTTCATCAGAAAATTGATTTTTTGGACTCTACCAGAAATGATTCAAAATGTCATTGGGATCGGGCCTCATGTAGAATAACCACTTTTTAAACCCTCACAGTGACCAAAATTGCCATTTTTACAGAGTTTTGCTTACTCAAAAGCTTTAATTTTGACCAATTTCAGGCACAAAAGTGACTTTAAACACACTTATTTTAGTTGAACAGGTAATAATTCACATACAACCGTCATTTAAAGTCAAAAGATTAAATGTTAAATTTTCATCAATATTGACCATTTTTTGAACGTTCGACAGGTCCAGGGTCATTGTTTTTCATCAGAAAATTGATTTTTTGGACTCTACCAAAAATGATTCAAAATGTCATTTGGATCGGGCCTCATGTTTAATAACCACTTTTTAAACCCTCACAGTGACCAAAATTGCCATTTTTACAGAGTTTTCGCTTACTCAAAAGCTTCAATTTTGACCAATTTCAGGCACTTAAATGACTTTAAACACACTTATTTTAGTTGAAAAAGTAATAATTCACATCCAACCTTCATTTAAAGTCAAAAGATTAAATGTTAAAATTTCATCAATATTGACCACTTTTTTGAACGTTCGACAGGTCCGGGGTCATCGTTTTTCATCAGAAAATTGAATTTTTTGGACTCTACCAAAAATGATTCAAAATGTCATTTGGATCGGGCCTCATGTTTAATAACCACTTTTTAAACCCTCCCAGTGACCAAAATTGCCATTTTTACAGAGTTTTTGCTTACTCAAAAGCTTCAATTTTGACCAATTTCAGGCACAGAAATGACTTTAAACACACTTATTTCATTTGAAAAAGTAATAGTTCACATCCAACCGTCATTTAAAGTCAAAAGATTAAATGTTAAAATTTCATCAATATTGACCACTTTTTTGAACGTTCGACAGGTTCATCGTTTTTCATCAGAAAATAGATTTTTTGGACTCTACCAAAAATGATTCAAAATGTCATTGGGATCGGGCCTCATGTAGAATAACCACTTTTTAAACCCTCACAGTGACCAAAATTGCCATTTTTACAGAGTTTTGCTTACTCAAAGCTTCAATTTTGACCAATTTCAGTCACAGAAATGACTTTAAACACACTTATTTTAGTTGAGAAGGTAATAATTCACATACAACCGTCATTTAAAGTCAAAAGATTAAATGTTACATTTTCATCAATATTGACAATTTTTTGAACGTTCGACAGGTCCGGGTCATCGTTTTTCATCAGAAAATTGATTTTTTGGACTCTACCAAAAATGATTCAAAATGTCATTTGGATCAGGCCTCATGTTTAATAACCACTTTTTAAACCCTCACAGTGACCAAAATTGCCATTTTTACATAGTTTTCGCTTACTCAAAAGCTTCAATTTTGACCAATTTCAGGCACAGAAATGACTTTAAACACACTTATTTTAGTTGAACAGGTAATAATTCACATACAACCGTCATTTAAAGTCAAAAGATTAAATGTTAATTTTTCATCAATATTGACCATTTTTTAAACGTTCGACAGGTCCAGGGTCATCGTTTTTCATCAGAAAATTGATTTTTTGGACTCTACCAAAAATGATTCAAAATGTCATTTGGATCGGGCCTCATGTTTAATAACCACTTTTTAAACCCTCCCAGTGACCAAAATTGCCATTTTTACAGAGTTTTTGCTTACTCAAAAGCTTCAATTTTGACCAATTTCAGGCACAGAAATGACTTTAAACATACTTATTTCATTTGAAAAAGTAATAGTTCACATCCAACCGTCATTTAAAGTCAAAAGATTAAATGTTAAAATTTCATCAATATTGACCACTTTTTTGAACGTTCGACAGGTCCGGGGTCATCGTTTTTCATCAGAAAATTTATTTTTTGGACTCTACCAAAAATGATTCAAAATGTCATTGGGATCGGGCCTCATGTAGAATAACTACTTTTTAAACCCTCACAGTGACCAAAATTGCCATTTTTACAGAGTTTTGCTTACTCAAATGCTTCAATTTTGACCAATTTCAGGCACAGAAATGACTTTAAACACACTTATTTTAGTTGAAAAAGTAATAATTCACATCCAACCGTCATTTAAAGTCAAAAGATTAAATGTTAAAATTTCATCAATATTGACCACTTTTTTGAACGTTCGACAGGTTCATCGTTTTTCATCAGAAAATAGATTTTTTGGACTCTACCAAAAATGATTCAAAATGTCATTGGGATCGGGCCTCATGTAGAATAACCACTTTTTAAACCCTCACAGTGACCAAAATTGCCATTTTTACAGAGTTTTGCTTACTCAAAGCTTCAATTTTGACCAATTTCAGTCACAGAAATGACTTTAAACACACTTATTTTAGTTGAGAAGGTAATAATTCACATACAACCGTCATTTAAAGTCAAAAGATTAAATGTTACATTTTCATCAATATTGACAATTTTTTGAATGTTCGACAGGTCCGGGGTCATCGTTTTTCATCAGAAAATTGATTTTTTGGACTCTAGCAAAAATGATTCAAAATGTCATTTGGATCGGGCCTCATGATGAATAACCACTTTTTAAACCCCCACAGTGACCAAAATTGCCATTTTTACAGAGTTTTGCTTACTCAAAAGCTTTAATTTTGACCAATTTCAGGCACAGAAATGACTTTAAACACACTTATTTTAGTTGAACAGGTAATAATTCACATACAACTGTCATTTAAAGTCAAAAGGTTAAATGCTAAATTTTCATCAATATTGACCATTTTTTGAACGTTCGACAGGTCCAGGGTCATCGTTTTTCATCAGAAAATTGATTTTTTTGGACTCTACCAAAAATGATTCAAAATGTCATTTGGATCGGGCCTCATGTTTAATAACCACTTTTTAAACCCTCACAGTGACCAAAATTGCAATTTTTACAGAGTTTTCGCTTACTCAAATGCTTCAATTTTGACCAATTTCAGGCACAGAAATGACTTTAAACACACTTATTTTAGTTGAGAAGGTAATAATTCACATACAACCGTCATTTAAAGTCAAAAGATTAAATGTTACATTTTCATCAATATTGACAATTTTTTGAACGTTCGACAGGTCCGGGTCATCGTTTTTCATCAGAAAATTGATTTTTTGGACTCTACCAAAAATGATTCAAAATGTCATTTGGATCAGGCCTCATGTTTAATAACCACTTTTTAAACCCTCACAGTGACCAAAATTGCCATTTTTACATAGTTTTCGCTTACTCAAATGCTTCAATTTTGACCAATTTCAGGCACAGAAATGACTTTAAACACACTTATTTTAGTTGAACAGGTAATAATTCACATACAACCGTCATTTAAAGTCAAAAGATTAAATGTTAATTTTTCATCAATATTGACCATTTTTTAAACGTTCGACAGGTCCAGGGTCATCGTTTTTCATCAGAAAATTGATTTTTTGGACTCTACCAAAAATGATTCAAAATGTCATTTGGATCGGGCCTCATGTTTAATAACCACTTTTAAACCCTCCCAGTGACCAAAATTGCCATTTTTACAGAGTTTTTGCTTACTCAAAAGCTTCAATTTTGACCAATTTCAGGCACAGAAATGACTTTAAACATACTTATTTCATTTGAAAAAGTAATAGTTCACATCCAACCGTCATTTAAAGTCAAAAGATTAAATGTTAAAATTTCATCAATATTGACCACTTTTTTGAACGTTCGACAGGTCCGGGGTCATCGTTTTTCATCAGAAAATTTATTTTTTGGACTCTACCAAAAATGATTCAAAATGTCATTGGGATCGGGCCTCATGTAGAATAACTACTTTTTAAACCCTCACAGTGACCAAAATTGCCATTTTTACAGAGTTTTGCTTACTCAAAAGCTTCAATTTTGACCAATTTCAGGCACAGAAATGACTTTAAACACACTTATTTTAGTTGAAAAAGTAATAATTCACATCCAACCGTCATTTAAAGTCAAAAGATTAAATGTTAAAATTTCATCAATATTGACCACTTTTTTGAACGTTCGACAGGTCCGGGGTCATCGTTTTTCATCAGAAAATTGATTTTTTGGACTCTACCAAAAATGATTCAAAATGTTATTTGGATCGGGCCTCATGTTTAATAACCACTTTTTAAACCCTCACAGTGACCAAAATTGCCATTTTTACAGAGTTTTCGCTTACTCAAAAGCTTCAATTTTGACCAATTTCAGGCACTGAAATGACTGTAAACTCACTTATTTTAGTTGAAAAAGTAATAAGTCACATCCAACCGTCATTTAAAGTCAAAAGATTAAATGTTAAAATTTCATCAATATTGACCACTTTTTTGAACGTTCGACAGGTTCATCGTTTTTCATCAGAAAATAGATTTTTTGGACTCTACCAAAAATGATTCAAAATGTCATTGGGATCGGGCCTCATGTAGAATAACCACTTTTTAAACCCTCACAGTGACCAAAATTGCCATTTTTACAGAGTTTTGCTTACTCAAAGCTTCAATTTTGACCAATTTCAGTCACAGAAATGACTTTAAACACACTTATTTTAGTTGAGAAGGTAATAATTCACATACAACCGTCATTTAAAGTCAAAAGATTAAATGTTACATTTTCATCAATATTGACAATTTTTTGAACGTTCGACAGGTCCGGGGTCATCGTTTTTCATCAGAAAATTGATTTTTTGGACTCTAGCAAAAATGATTCAAAATGTCATTTGGATCGGGCCTCATGATGAATAACCACTTTTTAAACCCTCACAGTGACCAAAATTGCCATTTTTACAGAGTTTTGCTTACTCAAAAGCTTTAATTTTGACCAATTTCAGGCACAGAAATGACTTTAAACACACTTATTTTAGTTGAACAGGTAATAATTCACATACAACTGTCGTTTAAAGTCAAAAGATTAAATGTTAAATTTTCATCAATATTGACCATTTTTTGAACGTTCGACAGGTCCAGGGTCATCGTTTTTCATCAGAAAATTGATTTTTTGGACTCTACCAAAAATGATTCAAAATGTCATTTGGATCAGGCCTCATGTTTAATAACCACTTTTTAAACCCTCACAGTGACCAAAATTGCCATTTTTACAGAGTTTTCGCTTACTCAAAAGCTTCAATTTTGACCAATTTCAGGCACAGAAATGACTTTAAACACACTTATTTTAGTTGAACAGGTAATAATTCACATACAACCGTCATTTAAAGTCAAAAGATTAAATGTTAATTTTTCATCAATATTGACAATTTTTTAAACGTTCGACAGGTCCAGGGTCATCGTTTTTCATCAGAAAATTGATTTTTTGGACTCTACCAAAAATGATTCAAAATGTCATTTGGATCGGGCCTCATGTTTAATAACCACTTTTTAAACCCTCCCAGTGACCAAAATTGCCATTTTTACAGAGTTTTTGCTTACTCAAAAGCTTCAATTTCGACCAATTTCAGGCACAGAAATGACTTTAAACACACTTATTTCATTTGAAAAAGTAATAGTTCACATCCAACCGTCATTTAAAGTCAAGAGATTAAATGTTAAAATTTCATCACTATTGACCACTTTTTTGAACGTTCGACAGGTCCGGGGTCATCGTTTTTCATCAGAAAATTTATTTTTTGGACTCTACCAAAAATGATTCAAAATGTCATTGGGATCGGGCCTCATGTAGAATAACTACTTTTTAAACCCTCACAGTGACCAAAATTGCCATTTTTACGGAGTTTTGCTTACTCAAAAGCTTCAATTTTGACCAATTTCAGGCACAGAAATGACTTTAAACACACTTATTTTAGTTGAAAAAGTAATATTTCACATCCAACCGTCATTTAAAGTCAAACGATTAAATGTTACAATTTCATCAATATTGACCACTTTTTTGAAAGTTCGAGAGGTCCGGGGTCATTGTTTTTCATCAGAAAATTGATTTTTTGGACTCTACCAGAAATGATTCAAAATGTCATTGGGATCGGGCCTCATGTAGAATAACCACTTTTTAAACCCTCACAGTGACCAAAATTGCCATTTTTACAGAGTTTTGCTTACTTAAAAGTTTTAATTTTGACCAATTTCAGGCACAGAAGTGACTTTAAACACACTTATTTTAGTTGAACAGGTAATAATTCACATCCAACCGTCATTTAAAGTCAAAAGATTAAATGTTAAATTTTCATCAATATTGACCATTTTTTGAACGTTCGACAGGTCCGGGGTCATCGTTTTTCATCAGAAAATTGAATTTTTTGGACTCTACCAAAAATGATTCAAAATGTCATTTGGATCGGGCCTCATGTTTAATAACCACTTTTTAAACCCTCACAGTGACCAAAATTGCCATTTTTACAGAGTTTTCGCTTACTCAAAAGCTTCAATTTTGACCAATTTCAGGCACAGAAATGACTTTAAACACACTTATTTTAGTTGAGAAGGTAATAATTCACATCCAACCGTCATTTAAAGTCAAAAGATTAAATGTTAAATTTTCATCAATATTGACCATTTTTTGAACGTTCGACAGGTCCAGGGTCATCGTTTTTCATCAGAAAATTGATTTTTTGGACTCTACCAAAAATGATTCAACATGTCATTTGGATCGGGCCTCATGTTTAATAACCACTTTTTAAACCCTCACAGTGACCAAAATTGCCATTTTTACAGAGTTTTGCTTACTCAAAAGCTTTAATTTTGACCAATTTCAGGCACAGAAATGACTTTAAACACACTTATTTTAGTTGAACAGGTAATAATTCACATACAACTGTCATTTAAAGTCAAAAGATTAAATGTTAAATTTTCATCAATATTGACCATTTTTTGAACGTTCGACAGGTCCAGGGTCATCGTTTTTCATCCGAAAATTGATTTTTTGGACTCTACCAAAAATGATTCAAAATGTCATTTGGATCAGGCCTCATGTTTAATAACCACTTTTTAAACCCTCACAGTGACCAAAATTGCCATTTTTACAGAGTTTTCGCTTACTCAAAAGCTTCAATTTTGACCAATTTCAGGCACAGAAATGACTTTAAACACACTTATTTTAGTTGAGAAGGTAATAATTCAAATACAACTGTCATTTAAAGTCAAAAGATTAAATGTTAAATTTTCATCAATATTGACCATTTTTTGAACGTTCGACAGGTCCGGGGTCATCGTTTTTCATCAGAAAATTGATTTTTTGGACTCTACCAAAAATGATTCAACATGTCATTTGGATCGGGCCTCATGTTTAATAACCACTTTTTAAACCCTCACAGTGACCAAAATTGCCATTTTTACAGAGTTTTGCTTCTCAAAAGCTTTAATTTTGACCAATTTCAGGCACAGAAATGACTTTAAACACACTTATTTTAGTTGAACAGGTAATAATTCAAATACAACTGTCATTTAAAGTCAAAAGATTAAATGTTAAATTTTCATCAATATTGACCATTTTTTGAACGTTCGACAGGTCAGGGGTCATCGTTTTTCATCAGAAAATTGATTTTTTGGACTCTACTAAAAATAATCCAAATGTCATTTGGATCGGGCCTCATGTTGAATAACCACTTTTTAAACCCTCACAGTGACCAAAATTGCCATTTTTACTGAGTTTTTGCTTACTCAAAAGCTTCAATTTTGACCAATTTCAGGCACAGAAATGACTTTAAACACACTTATTTTAGTTGAAAAAGTAATATTTCACATCCAACCGTCATTTAAAGTCAAAAGATTAAATGTTAAAATTTCATCAATATTGACTACTTTTTTGAACGTTCGACAGGTTCATCGTTTTTCATCAGAAAATAGATTTTTTGGACTCTACCAAAAATGATTCAAAATGTCATTGGGATCGGGCCTCATGTAGAATAACCACTTTTTAAACCCTCACAGTGACCAAAATTGCCATTTTTATAGAGTTTTGCTTACTCAAAAGTTTTAATTTTGACCAATTTCAGGCACAGAAGTGACTTTAAACACACTTATTTTAGTTGAACAGGTAATAATTCACATACAACCGTCATTTAAAGTCAAAAGATTAAATGTTAAATTGTCATCAATATTGACCATTTTTTGAACGTTCGACAGGTCCAGGGTCATCGTTTTTCATCAGAAAATTGTTTTTTTTGGACTCTACCAGAAATGATTCAAAATGTCATTGGGATCGGGCCTCATGTAGAATAACCACTTTTTAAACCCTCACAGTGACCAAAATTGCCATTTTTACAGAGTTTTGCTTACTCAAAAGCTTTAATTTTGACCAATTTCAGGCACAAAAGTGACTTTAAACACACTTATTTTAGTTGAACAGGTAATAATTCACATACAACCGTCATTTAAAGTCAAAAGATTAAATGTTAAATTTTCATCAATATTGACCATTTTTTGAACGTTCGACAGGTCCAGGGTCATTGTTTTTCATCAGAAAATTGATTTTTTGGACTCTACCAAAAATGATTCAAAATGTCATTTGGATCGGGCCTCATGTTGAATAACCACTTTTTAAACCCTCACAGTGACCAAAATTGCCATTTTTACAGAGTTTTTGCTTACTCAAAAGCTTCAATTTTGACCAATTTCAGGCACAGAAATGACTTTAAACACACTTATTTTAGTTGAGAAGGTAATAATTCACATCCAACCGTCATTTAAAGTCAAAAGATTAAATGTTAAATTTTCATCAATATTGACCATTTTTTGAACGTTCGACAGGTCCGGGGTCATCGTTTTTCATCAGTAAATTGATTTTTTGGACTCTACCAAAAATGATTCAAAATGTCATTTGGATCGGGCCTCATGTTTAATAACCACTTTTTAAACCCTCACAGTGACCAAAATTGCAATTTTTACAGAGTTTTCGCTTACTCAAAAGCTTCAATTTTGACCAATTTCAGGCACTTAAATGACTTTAAACACACTTATTTTAGTTGAAAAAGTAATAATTCACATCCAACCTTCATTTAAAGTCAAAAGATTAAATGTTAAAATTTCATCAATATTGACCACTTTTTTGAACGTTCGACAGGTCCGGGGTCATCGTTTTTCATCAGAAAATTGAATTTTTTGGACTCTACCAAAAATGATTCAAAATGTCATTTGGATCGGGCCTCATGTTTAATAACCACTTTTTAAACCCTCACAGTGACCAAAATTGCCATTTTTACAGAGTTTTCGCTTACTCAAAAGCTTCAATTTTGACCAATTTCAGGCACAGACATGACTTTAAACACACTTATTTTAGTTGAGAAGGTAATAATTCACATCCAACCGTCATTTAAAGTCAAAAGATTAAATGTTAAATTTTCATCAATATTGACCATTTTTTGAACGTTCGACAGGTCCAGGGTCATCGTTTTTCATCAGAAAATTGATTTTTTGGACTCTACCAAAAATGATTCAAAATGTCATTTGGATCAGGCCTCATGTTTAATAACCACTTTTTAAACCCTCACAGTGACCAAAATTGCCATTTTTACAGAGTTTTCGCTTACTCAAAAGCTTCAATTTTGACCAATTTCAGGCACAGAAATGACTTTAAACACACTTATTTTAGTTGAACAGGTAATAATTCACATACAACCGTCATTTAAAGTCAAAAGATTAAATGTTAATTTTTCATCAATATTGACCATTTTTTAAACGTTCGACAGGTCCAGGGTCATCGTTTTTCATCAGAAAATTGATTTTTTGGACTCTACCAAAAATGATTCAAAATGTCATTTGGATCGGGCCTCATGTTTAATAACCACTTTTTAAACCCTCCCAGTGACCAAAATTGCCATTTTTACAGAGTTTTTGCTTACTCAAAAGCTTCAATTTTGACCAATTTCAGGCACAGAAATGACTTTAAACACACTTATTTCATTTGAAAAAGTAATAGTTCACATCCAACCGTCATTTAAAGTCAAAAGATTAAATGTTAAAATTTCATCAATATTGACCACTTTTTTGAAAGTTCGAGAGGTCCGTGGTCATTGTTTTTCATCAGAAAATTGATTTTTTGGACTCTACCAGAAATGATTCAAAATGTCATTGGGATCGGGCCTCATGTAGAATAACCACTTTTTAAACCCTCACAGTGACCAAAATTGCCATTTTTACAGAGTTTTGCTTACTCAAAAGTTTTAATTTTGACCAATTTCAGGCACAGAAGTGACTTTAAACACACTTATTTTAGTTGAACTGGTAATAATTCACATACAACCGTCATTTAAAGTCAAAAGATTAAATGTTAAATTTTCATCAATATTGACCATTTTTTGAACGTTCGACAGGTCCAGGGTCATTGTTTTTCATCAGAAAATTGATTTTTTTGGACTCTACCAAAAATGATTCAAAATGTCATTGGGATCGGGCCTCATGTAGAATAACCACTTTTTAAACCCTCACAGTGACCAAAATTGCCATTTTTACAGAGTTTTGCTTACTCAAAAGCTTTAATTTTGACCAATTTCAGGCACAAAAGTGACTTTAAACACACTTATTTTAGTTGAACAGGTAATAATTCACATACAACCGTCATTTAAAGTCAAAAGATTAAATGTTACATTTTCATCAATATTGACAATTTTTTGAACGTTCGACAGGTCCGGGGTCATCGTTTTTCATCAGAAAATTGATTTTTTGGACTCTAGCAAAAATGATTCAAAATGTCATTTGGATCGGGCCTCATGATGAATAACCACTTTTTAAACCCTCACAGTGACCAAAATTGCCATTTTTACAGAGTTTTGCTTACTCAAAAGCTTTAATTTTGACCAATTTCAGGCACAGAAATGACTTTAAACACACTTATTTTAGTTGAACAGGTAATAATTCACATACAACTGTCATTTAAAGTCAAAAGATTAAATGTTAAATTTTCATCAATATTGACCACTTTTTTGAACGTTCGACAGGTCCGGGGTCATCGTTTTTCATCAGAAAATTTATTTTTTGGACTCTACCAAAAATGATTCAAAATGTCATTGGGATCGGGCCTCATGTAGAATAACTACTTTTTAAACCCTCACAGTGACCAAAATTGCCATTTTTACAGAGTTTTGCTTACTCAAAAGCTTCAATTTTGACCAATTTCAGGCACAGAAATGACTTTAAACACACTTAATTTAGTTGAAAAAGTAATAATTCACATCCAACCGTCATTTAAAGTCAAAAGATTAAATGTTAAAATTTCATCAATATTGACCACTTTTTTGAAAGTTCGAGAGGTCCGGGGTCATTGTTTTTCATCAGAAAATTGATTTTTTGGACTCTACCAGAAATGATTCAAAATGTCATTGGGATCGGGCCTCATGTAGAATAACCACTTTTTAAACCCTCACAGTGACCAAAATTGCCATTTTTACAGAGTTTTGCTTACTCAAAAGCTTCAATTTTGACCAATTTCAGGCACAGAAATGACTTTAAACACACTTATTTTAGTTGAAAAAGTAATATTTCACATCCAACCGTCATTTAAAGTCAAAAGATTAAATGTTAAATTTTCATCAATATTGACCATTTTTTGAACGTTCGACAGGTCCAGGGTCATCGTTTTTCATCAGAAAATTGATTTTTTGGACTCTACCAAAAATGATTCAACATGTCATTTGGATCGGGCCTCATGTTTAATAACCACTTTTTAAACCCTCACAGTGACCAACATTGCCATTTTTACAGAGTTTTGCTTACTCAAAAGCTTTAATTTTGACCAATTTCAGGCACAGAAATGACTTTAAACACACTTATTTTAGTTGAACAGGTAATAATTCACATACAACTGTCATTTAAAGTCAAAAGATTAAATGTTAAATTTTCATCAATATTGACCATTTTTTGAACGTTCGACAGGTCCAGGGTCATCGTTTTTCATCCGAAAATTGATTTTTTGGACTCTACCAAAAATGATTCAAAATGTCATTTGGATCAGGCCTCATGTTTAATAACCACTTTTTAAACCCTCACAGTGACCAAAATTGCCATTTTTACAGAGTTTTCGCTTACTCAAAAGCTTCAATTTTGACCAATTTCAGGCACAGAAATGACTTTAAACACACTTATTTTAGTTGAACAGGTAATAATTCACATACAACCGTCATTTAAAGTCAAAAGATTAAATGTTAATTTTTCATCAATATTGACCATTTTTTAAACGTTCGACAGGTCCAGGGTCATCGTTTTTCATCAGAAAATTGATTTTTTGGACTCTACCAAAAATGATTCAAAATGTCATTTGGATCGGGCCTCATGTTTAATAACCACTTTTTAAACCCTCCCAGTGACCAAAATTGCCATTTTTACAGAGTTTTTGCTTACTCAAAAGCTTCAATTTTGACCAATTTCAGGCACAGAAATGACTTTAAACACACTTATTTTAGTTGAGAAGGTAATAATTCACATCCAACCGTCATTTAAAGTCAAAAGATTAAATGTTAAATTTTCATCAATATTGACCATTTTTTGAACGTTCGACAGGTCCGGGGTCATCGTTTTTCATCAGAAAATTGATTTTTTGGACTCTACCAAAAATGATTCAAAATGTCATTTGGATCGGGCCTCATGTTTAATAACCACTTTTTAAACCCTCACAGTGACCAAAATTGCCATTTTTACAGAGTTTTCGCTTACTCAATAGCTTCAATTTTGACCAATTTCAGGCACAGACATGACTTTAAACACACTTATTTTAGTTGAGAAGGTAATAATTCACATCCAACCGTCATTTAAAGTCAAAAGATTAAATGTTACATTTTCATCAATATTGACCATTTTTTGAACGTTCGACAGGTCCAGGGTCATCGTTTTTCATCAGAAAATTGATTTTTTGGACTCTACCAAAAATGATTCAACATGTCATTTGGATCAGGCCTCATGTTTAATAACCACTTTTTAAACCCTCACAGTGACCAAAATTGCCATTTTTACAGAGTTTTCGCTTACTCAAAAGCTTCAATTTTGACCAATTTCAGGCACAGAAATGACTTTAAACACACTTATTTTAGTTGAAAAAGTAATAATTCACATCCAACCTTCATTTAAAGTCAAAAGATTAAATCTTAAAATTTCATCAATATTGACCACTTTTTTGAACGTTCGACAGGTCCGGGGTCATCGTTTTTCATCAGAAAATTGATTTTTTGGACTCTAGCAAAAATGATTCAAAATACCATTTGGATCGGGCCTCATGTTGAATAACCACTTTTTAAACCCTCACAGTGACCAAAATTGCCATTTTTACAGAGTTTTCGCTTACTCAGACGCTTCAATTTTGACCAATTTCAGGCACAAAAATGACTTTAAACACACTTATTTTAGTTGAAAAAGTAATAATTCACATCCAACCGTCATTTAAAGTCAAAAGATCAAATGTTAAAATTTCATCAATATTGACCACTTTTTTGAACGTTCGACAGGTCAGGGGTCATCGTTTTTCATCAGAAAATTGATTTTTTGGACTCTACTAAAAATAATCCAAATGTCATTTGGATCGGGCCTCATGTTGAATAACCACTTTTTAAACCCTCACAGTGACCAAAATTGCCATTTTTACTGAGTTTTTGCTTACTCAAAAGCTTCAATTTTGACCAATCTCAGGCACAGAAATGACTTTAAACACACTTATTTTAGTTGAAAAAGTAATATTTCACATCTGACCGTCATTTAAAGTCAAAAGATTAAATGTTAAAATTTCATCAATATTGACCACTTTTTTGAAAGTTCGAGAGGTCCGGGGTCATTGTTTTTCATCAGAAAATTGATTTTTTGGACTCTACCAGAAATGATTCAAAATGTCATTGGGATCGGGCCTCATGTAGAATAACCACTTTTTAAACCCTCACAGTGACCAAAATTGCCATTTTTACAGAGTTTTGCTTACTCAAAAGTTTTAATTTTGACCAATTTCAGGCACAGAAGTGACTTTAAACACACTTATTTTAGTTGAACAGGTAATAATTCACATCCAACCGTCATTTAAAGTCAAAAGATTAAATGTTAAATTTTCATCAATATTGACCATTTTTTGAACGTTCGACAGGTCCGGGGTCATCGTTTTTCATCAGAAAATTGATTTTTTGGACTCTACCAGAAATGATTCAAAATGTCATTGGGATCGGGCCTCATGTAGAATAACCACTTTTTAAACCCTCACAGTGACCAAAATTGCCATTTTTACAGAGTTTTGCTTACTCAAAAGTTTTAATTTTGACCAATTTCAGGCACAGAAGTGACTTTAAACACACTTATTTTAGTTGAACTGGTAATAATTCACATACAACCGTCATTTAAAGTCAAAAGATTAAATGTTAAATTTTCATCAATATTGACCATTTTTTGAACGTTCGACAGGTCCAGGGTCATTGTTTTTCATCAGAAAATTGATTTTTTTGGACTCTACCAAAAATGATTCAAAATGTCATTGGGATCGGGCCTCATGTAGAATAACCACTTTTTAAACCCTCACAGTGACCAAAATTGCCATTTTTACAGAGTTTTGCTTACTCAAAAGCTTTAATTTTGACCAATTTCAGGCACAAAAGTGACTTTAAACACACTTATTTTAGTTGAACAGGTAATAATTCACATCCAACCGTCATTTAAAGTCAAAAGATTAAATGTTAAATTTTCATCAATATTGACCATTTTTTGAACGTTCGACAGGTCCGGGGTCATCGTTTTTCATCAGAAAATTGAATTTTTTGGACTCTACCAAAAATGATTCAACATGTCATTTGGATCGGGCCTCATGTTTAATAGCCACTTTTTAAACCCTCACAGTGACCAAAATTGCCATTTTTACAGAGTTTTCGCTTACTCAAAAGCTTCAATTTTGACCAATTTCAGGCACAGAAATGACTTTAAACACACTTATTTTAGTTGAGAAGGTAATAATTCACATCCAACCGTCATTTAAAGTCAAAAGATTAAATGTTAAATTTTCATCAATATTGACCATTTTTTGAACGTTCGACAGGTCCAGGGTCATCGTTTTTCATCAGAAAATTGATTTTTTGGACTCTACCAAAAATGATTCAACATGTCATTTGGATCGGGCCTCATGTTTAATAACCACTTTTTAAACCCTCACAGTGACCAAAATTGCCATTTTTACAGAGTTTTGCTTCTCAAAAGCTTTAATTTTGACCAATTTCAGGCACAGAAATGACTTTAAACACACTTATTTTAGTTGAACAGGTAATAATTCAAATACAACTGTCATTTAAAGTCAAAAGATTAAATGTTAAATTTTCATCAATATTGACCATTTTTTGAACGTTCGACAGGTCAGGGGTCATCGTTTTTCATCAGAAAATTGATTTTTTGGACTCTACTAAAAATAATCCAAATGTCATTTGGATCGGGCCTCATGTTGAATAACCACTTTTTAAACCCTCACAGTGACCAAAATTGCCATTTTTACTGAGTTTTTGCTTACTCAAAAGCTTCAATTTTGACCAATTTCAGGCACAGAAATGACTTTAAACACACTTATTTTAGTTGAAAAAGTAATATTTCACATCCAACCGTCATTTAAAGTCAAAAGATTAAATGTTAAAATTTCATCAATATTGACTACTTTTTTGAACGTTCGACAGGGTCATCGTTTTTCATCAGAAAATTGTTTTTTTTGGACTCTACCAAAAATGATTCAAAATGTCATTTGGATCGGGCCTCATGTTTAATAACCACTTTTTAAACCCTCACAGTGACCAAAATTGCCATTTTTACAGAGTTTTTGCTTACTCAAAAGCTTCAATTTTGACCAATTTCAGGCACAGAAATGACTTTAAACACACTTATTTTAGTTGAGAAGGTAATAATTCACATCCAACCGTCATTTAAAATCAAAAGATTAAATGTTAAATTTTCATCAATATTGACCATTTTTTGAACGTTCGACAGGTCCGGGGTCATCGTTTTTCATCAGAAAATGGATTTTTTGGACTCTACCAAAAATGATTCAAAATGTTATTTGGATCGGGCCTCATGTTTAATAACCACTTTTTAAACCCTCACAGTGACCAAAATTGCCATTTTTACAGAGTTTTGCTTACTCAAAAGTTTCAATTTTGACCAATTTCAGGCACAGAAATGACTTTAAACACACTTATTTTAGTTGAAAAAGTAATAATTCACATCCAACCGTCATTTAAAGTCAAAAGATTAAATGTTAAAATTTCATCAATATTGACCACTTTTTTGAAAGTTCGAGAGGTCCGGGGTCATTGTTTTTCATCAGAAAATTGATTTTTTGGACTCTACCAGAAATGATTCAAAATGTCATTGGGATCGGGCCTCATGTAGAATAACCACTTTTTAAACCCTCACAGTGACCAAAATTGCCATTTTTACAGAGTTTTGCTTACTCAAAAGCTTTAATTTTGACCAATTTCAGGCACAAAAGTGACTTTAAACACACTTATTTTAGTTGAACAGGTAATAATTCACATACAACCGTCATTTAAAGTCAAAAGATTAAATGTTAAATTTTCATCAATATTGACCATTTTTTGAACGTTCGACAGGTCCAGGGTCATTGTTTTTCATCAGAAAATTGATTTTTTGGACTCTACCAAAAATGATTCAAAATGTCATTTGGATCGGGCCTCATGTTGAATAACCACTTTTTAAACCCTCACAGTGACCAAAATTGCCATTTTTACAGAGTTTTTGCTTACTCAAAAGCTTCAATTTTGACCAATTTCAGGCACAGAAATGACTTTAAACACACTTATTTTAGTTGAGAAGGTAATAATTCACATCCAACCGTCATTTAAAGTCAAAAGATTAAATGTTAAATTTTCATCAATATTGACCATTTTTTGAACGTTCGACAGGTCCGGGGTCATCGTTTTTCATCAGTAAATTGATTTTTTGGACTCTACCAAAAATGATTCAAAATGTCATTTGGATCGGGCCTCATGTTTAATAACCACTTTTTAAACCCTCACAGTGACCAAAATTGCAATTTTTACAGAGTTTTCGCTTACTCAAAAGCTTCAATTTTGACCAATTTCAGGCACTTAAATGACTTTAAACACACTTATTTTAGTTGAAAAAGTAATAATTCACATCCAACCTTCATTTAAAGTCAAAAGATTAAATGTTAAAATTTCATCAATATTGACCACTTTTTTGAACGTTCGACAGGTCCGGGGTCATCGTTTTTCATCAGAAAATTGAATTTTTTGGACTCTACCAAAAATGATTCAAAATGTCATTTGGATCGGGCCTCATGTTTAATAACCACTTTTTAAACCCTCACAGTGACCAAAATTGCCATTTTTACAGAGTTTTCGCTTACTCAAAAGCTTCAATTTTGACCAATTTCAGGCACAGACATGACTTTAAACACACTTATTTTAGTTGAGAAGGTAATAATTCACATCCAACCGTCATTTAAAGTCAAAAGATTAAATGTTAAATTTTCATCAATATTGACCATTTTTTGAACGTTCGACAGGTCCAGGGTCATCGTTTTTCATCAGAAAATTGATTTTTTGGACTCTACCAAAAATGATTCAAAATGTCATTTGGATCAGGCCTCATGTTTAATAACCACTTTTTAAACCCTCACAGTGACCAAAATTGCCATTTTTACAGAGTTTTCGCTTACTCAAAAGCTTCAATTTTGACCAATTTCAGGCACAGAAATGACTTTAAACACACTTATTTTAGTTGAACAGGTAATAATTCACATACAACCGTCATTTAAAGTCAAAAGATTAAATGTTAATTTTTCATCAATATTGACCATTTTTTAAACGTTCGACAGGTCCAGGGTCATCGTTTTTCATCAGAAAATTGATTTTTTGGACTCTACCAAAAATGATTCAAAATGTCATTTGGATCGGGCCTCATGTTTAATAACCACTTTTTAAACCCTCCCAGTGACCAAAATTGCCATTTTTACAGAGTTTTTGCTTACTCAAAAGCTTCAATTTTGACCAATTTCAGGCACAGAAATGACTTTAAACACACTTATTTCATTTGAAAAAGTAATAGTTCACATCCAACCGTCATTTAAAGTCAAAAGATTAAATGTTAAAATTTCATCAATATTGACCACTTTTTTGAAAGTTCGAGAGGTCCGTGGTCATTGTTTTTCATCAGAAAATTGATTTTTTGGACTCTACCAGAAATGATTCAAAATGTCATTGGGATCGGGCCTCATGTAGAATAACCACTTTTTAAACCCTCACAGTGACCAAAATTGCCATTTTTACAGAGTTTTGCTTACTCAAAAGTTTTAATTTTGACCAATTTCAGGCACAGAAGTGACTTTAAACACACTTATTTTAGTTGAACTGGTAATAATTCACATACAACCGTCATTTAAAGTCAAAAGATTAAATGTTAAATTTTCATCAATATTGACCATTTTTTGAACGTTCGACAGGTCCAGGGTCATTGTTTTTCATCAGAAAATTGATTTTTTTGGACTCTACCAAAAATGATTCAAAATGTCATTGGGATCGGGCCTCATGTAGAATAACCACTTTTTAAACCCTCACAGTGACCAAAATTGCCATTTTTACAGAGTTTTGCTACTCAAAAGCTTTAATTTTGACCAATTTCAGGCACAAAAGTGACTTTAAACACACTTATTTTAGTTGAACAGGTAATAATTCACATACAACCGTCATTTAAAGTCAAAAGATTAAATGTTAAATTTTCATCAATATTGACCATTTTTTGAACGTTCGACAGGTCCAGGGTCATTGTTTTTCATCAGAAAATTGATTTTTTGGACTCTACCAAAAATGATTCAAAATGTCATTTGGATCGGGCCTCATGTTGAATAACCACTTTTTAAACCCTCACAGTGACCAAAATTGCCATTTTTACAGAGTTTTTGCTTACTCAAAAGCTTCAATTTTGACCAATTTCAGGCACAGAAATGACTTTAAACACACTTATTTTAGTTGAGAAGGTAATAATTCACATCCAACCGTCATTTAAAGTCAAAAGATTAAATGTTAAATTTTCATCAATATTGACCATTTTTTGAACGTTCGACAGGTCCGGGGTCATCGTTTTTCATCAGTAAATTGATTTTTTGGACTCTACCAAAAATGATTCAAAATGTCATTTGGGTCGGGCCTCATGTTTAATAACCACTTTTTAAACCCTCACAGTGACCAAAATTGCAATTTTTACAGAGTTTTCGCTTACTCAAAAGCTTCAATTTTGACCAATTTCAGGCACTTAAATGACTTTAAACACACTTATTTTAGTTGAAAAAGTAATAATTCACATCCAACCTTCATTTAAAGTCAAAAGATGAAATGTTAAAATTTCATCAATATTGACCACTTTTTTGAACGTTCGACAGGTCCGGGGTCATCGTTTTTCATCAGAAAATTGAATTTTTTGGACTCTACCAAAAATGATTCAAAATGTCATTTGGATCGGGCCTCATGTTTAATAACCACTTTTTAAACCCTCACAGTGACCAAAATTGCCATTTTTACAGAGTTTTCGCTTACTCAAAAGCTTCAATTTTGACCAATTTCAGGCACAGACATGACTTTAAACACACTTATTTTAGTTGAGAAGGTAATAATTCACATCCAACCGTCATTTAAAGTCAAAAGATTAAATGTTAAATTTTCATCAATATTGACCATTTTTTGAACGTTCGACAGGTCCAGGGTCATCGTTTTTCATCAGAAAATTGATTTTTTGGACTCTACCAAAAATGATTCAAAATGTCATTTGGATCAGGCCTCATGTTTAATAACCACTTTTTAAACCCTCACAGTGACCAAAATTGCCATTTTTACAGAGTTTTCGCTTACTCAAAAGCTTCAATTTTGACCAATTTCAGGCACAGAAATGACTTTAAACACACTTATTTTAGTTGAACAGGTAATAATTCACATACAACCGTCATTTAAAGTCAAAAGATTAAATGTTAATTTTTCATCAATATTGACCATTTTTTAAACGTTCGACAGGTCCAGGGTCATCGTTTTTCATCAGAAAATTGATTTTTTGGACTCTACCAAAAATGATTCAAAATGTCATTTGGATCGGGCCTCATGTTTAATAACCACTTTTTAAACCCTCCCAGTGACCAAAATTGCCATTTTTACAGAGTTTTTGCTTACTCAAAAGCTTCAATTTTGACCAATTTCAGGCACAGAAATGACTTTAAACACACTTATTTCATTTGAAAAAGTAATAGTTCACATCCAACCGTCATTTAAAGTCAAAAGATTAAATGTTAAAATTTCATCAATATTGACCACTTTTTTGAAAGTTCGAGAGGTCCGTAGTCATTGTTTTTCATCAGAAAATTGATTTTTTGGACTCTACCAGAAATGATTCAAAATGTCATTGGGATCGGGCCTCATGTAGAATAACCACTTTTTAAACCCTCACAGTGACCAAAATTGCCATTTTTACAGAGTTTTGCTTACTCAAAAGTTTTAATTTTGACCAATTTCAGGCACAGAAGTGACTTTAAACACACTTATTTTAGTTGAACTGGTAATAATTCACATACAACCGTCATTTAAAGTCAAAAGATTAAATGTTAAATTTTCATCAATATTGACCATTTTTTGAACGTTCGACAGGTCCAGGGTCATTGTTTTTCATCAGAAAATTGATTTTTTTGGACTCTACCAAAAATGATTCAAAATGTCATTTGGATCAGGCCTCCTGTTGAATAACCACTTTTTAAACCCTCACAGTGACCAAATTTGCCATTTTTACAGAGTTTTTGCTTACTCAAAAGCTTCAATTTTGACCGATTTCAGGCACAGAAATGACTTTAAACACACTTATTTCATTTGAAAAAGTAATAGTTCACATCCAACCGTCATTTAAAGTCAAAAGATTAAATGTTAAAATTTCATCAATATTGACCACTTTTTTGAACGTTCGACAGGTCCGGGGTCATCGTTTTTCATCAGAAAATTTATTTTTTGGACTCTACCAAAAATGATTCAAAATGTCATTGGGATCGGGCCTCATGTAGAATAACTACTTTTTAAACCCTCACAGTGACCAAAATTGCCATTTTTACAGAGTTTTGCTTACTCAAAAGCTTCAATTTTGACCAATTTCAGGCACAGAAATGACTTTAAACACACTTATTTTAGTTGAAAAAGTAATAATTCACATCCAACCGTCATTTAAAGTCAAAAGATTAAATGTTAAAATTTCATCAATATTGACCACTTTTTTGAACGTTCGACAGGTCCGGGGTCATCGTTTTTCATCAGAAAATTGATTTTTTGGACTCTACCAAAAATGATTCAAAATGTTATTTGGATCGGGTCTCATGTTTAATAACCACTTTTTAAACCCTCACAGTGACCAAAATTGCCATTTTTACAGAGTTTTCGCTTACTCAAAAGCTTCAATTTTGACCAATTTCAGGCACTGAAATGACTGTAAACTCACTTATTTTAGTTGAAAAAGTAATAATTCACATCCAACCGTCATTTAAAGTCAAAAGATTAAATGTTAAAATTTCATCAATATTGACCACTTTTTTGAACGTTCGACAGGTTCATCGTTTTTCATCAGAAAATAGATTTTTTGGACTCTACCAAAAATGATTCAAAATGTCATTGGGATCGGGCCTCATGTAGAATAACCACTTTTTAAACCCTCACAGTGACCAAAATTGCCATTTTTACAGAGTTTTGCTTACTCAAAGCCTCAATTTTGACCAATTTCAGTCACAGAAATGACTTTAAACACACTTATTTTAGTTGAGAAGGTAATAATTCACATACAACCGTCATTTAAAGTCAAAAGATTAAATGTTACATTTTCATCAATATTGACAATTTTTTGAACGTTCGACAGGTCCGGGGTCATCGTTTTTCATCAGAAAATTGATTTTTTGGACTCTAGCAAAAATGATTCAAAATGTCATTTGGATCGGGCCTCATGATGAATAACCACTTTTTAAACCCTCACAGTGACCAAAATTGCCATTTTTACAGAGTTTTGCTTACTCAAAAGCTTTAATTTTGACCAATTTCAGGCACAGAAATGACTTTAAACACACTTATTTTAGTTGAACAGGTAATAATTCACATACAACTGTCATTTAAAGTCAAAAGATGAAATGTTAAATTTTCATCAATATTGACCATTTTTTGAACGTTCGACAGGTCCAGGGTCATCGTTTTTCATCAGAAAATTGATTTTTTGGACTCTACCAAAAATGATTCAAAATGTCATTTGGATCAGGCCTCATATTTAATAACCACTTTTTAAACCCTCACAGTGACCAAAATTGCCATTTTTACAGAGTTTTCGCTTACTCAAAAGCTTCAATTTTGACCAATTTCAGGCACAGAAATGACTTTAAACACACTTATTTTAGTTGAACAGGTAATAATTCACATACAACCGTCATTTAAAGTCAAAAGATTAAATGTTAATTTTTCATCAATATTGACCATTTTTTAAACGTTCGACAGGTCCAGGGTCATCGTTTTTCATCAGAAAATTGATTTTTTGGACTCTACCAAAAATGATTCAAAATGTCATTTGGATCGGGCCTCATGTTTAATAACCACTTTTTAAACCCTCCCAGTGACCAAAATTGCCATTTTTACAGAGTTTTTGCTTACTCAAAAGCTTCAATTTTGACCAATTTCAGGCACAGAAATGACTTTAAACACACTTATTTCATTTGAAAAAGTAATAGTTCACATCCAACCGTCATTTAAAATCAAAAGATTAAATGTTAAAATTTCATCAATATTGACCACTTTTTTGAACGTTCGACAGGTCCGGGGTCATCGTTTTTCATCAGAAAATTTATTTTTTGGACTCTACCAAAAATGATTCAAAATGTCATTGGGATCGGGCCTCATGTAGAATAACTACTTTTTAAACCCTCACAGTGACCAAAATTGCCATTTTTACAGAGTTTTGCTTACTCAAAAGCTTCAATTTTGACCAATTTCAGGCACAGAAATGACTTTAAACACACTTATTTTAGTTGAAAAAGTAATAATTCACATCCAACCGTCATTTAAAGTCAAAAGATTAAATGTTAAAATTTCATCAATATTGACCACTTTTTTGAAAGTTCGAGAGGTCCGGGGTCATCGTTTTTCATCAGAAAATTGATTTTTTGGACTCTACCAGAAATGATTCAAAATGTCATTGGGATCGGGCCTCATGTAGAATAACCACTTTTTAAACCCTCACAGTGACCAAAATTGCCATTTTTACAGAGTTTTGCTTACTCAAAAGTTTTAATTTTGACCAATTTCAGGCACAGCAGTGACTTTAAACACACTTATTTTAGTTGAACAGGTAATAATTCACATCCAACCGTCATTTAAAGTCAAAAGATTAAATGTTAAATTTTCATCAATATTGACCATTTTTTTAACGTTCGACAGGTCCGGGGTCATCGTTTTTCATCAGAAAATTGAATTTTTTGGACATTACCAAAAATGATTCAAAATGTCATTTGGATCGGGCCTCATGTTTAATAACCACTTTTTAAACCCTCACAGTGACCAAAATTGCCATTTTTACAGAGTTTTGCTTACTCAAAAGCTTTAATTTTGACCAATTTCAGGCACAGAAATGACTTTAAACACACTTATTTTAGTTGAACAGGTAATAATTCACATACAACTGTCATTTAAAGTCAAAAGATTAAATGTTAAATTTTCATCAATATTGACCATTTTTTGAACGTTCGACAGGTCCAGGGTCATCGTTTTTCATCAGAAAATTGATTTTTTTGGACTCTACCAAAAATGATTCAAAATGTCATTTGGATCAGGCCTCATGTTTAATAACCACTTTTTAAACCCTCACAGTGACCAAAATTGCCATTTTTACAGAGTTTTCGCTTACTCAAAAGCTTCAATTTTGACCAATTTCAGGCACAGAAATGACTTTAAACACACTTATTTTAGTGGAACAGGTAATAATTCACATACAACCGTCATTTAAAGTCAAAAGATTAAATGTTAATTTTTCATCAATATTGACCATTTTTTAAACGTTCGACAGGTCCAGGGTCATCGTTTTTCATCAGAAAATTGATTTTTTGGACTCTACCAAAAATGATTCAAAATGTCATTTGGATCGGGCCTCATGTTTAATAACCACTTTTTAAACCCTCCCAGTGACCAAAATTGCCATTTTTACAGAGTTTTTGCTTACTCAAAAGCTTCAATTTTGACCAATTTCAGGCACTGAAATGACTTTAAACACACTTATTTTAGTTGAAAAAGTAATAATTCACATCCAACCTTCATTTAAAGTCAAAAGATTAAATGTTAAAATTTCATCAATATTGACCACTTTTTTGAACGTTCGACAGGTCCGGGGTCATCGTTTTTCATCAGAAAATTGAATTTTTGGGACTCTACCAAAAATGATTCAAAATGTCATTTGGATCGGGCCTCGTGTTTAATAACCACTTTTTAAACCCTCACAGTGACCAAAATTGCCATTTTTACAGAGTTTTCACTTACTCAAAAGCTTCAATTTTGACCAATTTCAGGCACAGACATGACTTTAAACACACTTATTTTAGTTGAGAAGGTAATAATTCACATCCAACCGTCATTTAAAGTCAAAAGATTAAATGTTACATTTTCATCAATATTGACCATTTTTTGAACGTTCGACAGGTCCAGGGTCATCGTTTTTCATCAGAAAATTGATTTTTTGGACTCTACCAAAAATGATTCAACATGTCATTTGGATCGGGCCTCATGTTTAATAACCACTTTTTAAACCCTCACAGTGACCAAAATTGCCATTTTTACAGAGTTTTGCTTACTCAAAAGCTTTAATTTTGACCAATTTCAGGCACAGAAATGACTTTAAACACACTTATTTTAGTTGAACAGGTAATAATTCACATACAACTGTCATTTAAAGTCAAAAGATGAAATGTTAAATTTTCATCAATATTGACCATTTTTTGAACGTTCGACAGGTCCAGGGTCATCGTTTTTCATCAGAAAATTGATTTTTTGGACTCTACCAAAAATGATTCAAAATGTCATTTGGATCAGGCCTCCTGTTGAATAACCACTTTTTAAACCCTCACAGTGACCAAATTTGCCATTTTTACAGAGTTTTTGCTTACTCAAAAGCTTCAATTTTGACCGATTTCAGGCACAGAAATGACTTTAAACACACTTATTTCATTTGAAAAAGTAATAGTTCACATCCAACCGTCATTTAAAGTCAAAAGATTAAATGTTAAAATTTCATCAATATTGACCACTTTTTTGAACGTTCGACAGGTCCGGGGTCATCGTTTTTCATCAGAAAATTTATTTTTTGGACTCTACCAAAAATGATTCAAAATGTCATTGGGATCGGGCCTCATGTAGAATAACTACTTTTTAAACCCTCACAGTGACCAAAATTGCCATTTTTACAGAGTTTTGCTTACTCAAAAGCTTCAATTTTGACCAATTTCAGGCACAGAAATGACTTTAAACACACTTATTTTAGTTGAAAAAGTAATAATTCACATCCAACCGTCATTTAAAGTCAAAAGATTAAATGTTAAAATTTCATCAATATTGACCACTTTTTTGAACGTTCGACAGGTCCGGGGTCATCGTTTTTCATCAGAAAATTGATTTTTTGGACTCTACCAAAAATGATTCAAAATGTTATTTGGATCGGGTCTCATGTTTAATAACCACTTTTTAAACCCTCACAGTGACCAAAATTGCCATTTTTACAGAGTTTTCGCTTACTCAAAAGCTTCAATTTTGACCAATTTCAGGCACTGAAATGACTGTAAACTCACTTATTTTAGTTGAAAAAGTAATAATTCACATCCAACCGTCATTTAAAGTCAAAAGATTAAATGTTAAAATTTCATCAATATTGACCATTTTTTTGAAAGTTCGAGAGGTCCGTGGTCATTGTTTTTCATCAGAAAATTGATTTTTTGGACTCTACCAGAAATGATTCAAAATGTCATTGGGATCGGGCCTCATGTAGAATAACCACTTTTTAAACCCTCACAGTGACCAAAATTGCCATTTTTACAGAGTTTTGCTTACTCAAAAGTTTTAATTTTGACCAATTTCAGGCACAGAAGTGACTTTAAACACACTTATTTTAGTTGAACTGGTAATAATTCACATACAACCGTCATTTAAAGTCAAAAGATTAAATGTTAAATTTTCATCAATATTGACCATTTTTTGAACGTTCGACAGGTCCAGGGTCATTGTTTTTCATCAGAAAATTGATTTTTTTGGACTCTACCAAAAATGATTCAAAATGTCATTGGGATCGGGCCTCATGTAGAATAACCACTTTTTAAACCCTCACAGTGACCAAAATTGCCATTTTTACAGAGTTTTGCTTACTCAAAAGCTTTAATTTTGACCAATTTCAGGCACAAAAGTGACTTTAAACACACTTATTTTAGTTGAACAGGTAATAATTCACATACAACCGTCATTTAAAGTCAAAAGATTAAATGTTAAATTTTCATCAATATTGACCATTTTTTGAACGTTCGACAGGTCCAGGGTCATTGTTTTTCATCAGAAAATTGATTTTTTGGACTCTACCAAAAATGATTCAAAATGTCATTTGGATCGGGCCTCATGTTGAATAACCACTTTTTAAACCCTCACAGTGACCAAAATTGCCATTTTTACAGAGTTTTTGCTTA
Organism: Lissotriton helveticus; assembly: GCF_964261635.1. NCBI lineage: Eukaryota > Metazoa > Chordata > Amphibia > Caudata > Salamandridae > Lissotriton > Lissotriton helveticus. The sequence continues at coordinate 57,800 of NW_027611863.1, forward strand.
CTCAAAAGCTTCAATTTTGACCAATTTCAGGCACAGAAATGACTTTAAACACACTTATTTTAGTTGAGAAGGTAATAATTCACATCCAACCGTCATTTAAAGTCAAAAGATTAAATGTTAAATTTTCATCAATATTGACCATTTTTTGAACGTTCGACAGGTCCGGGGTCATCGTTTTTCATCAGTAAATTGATTTTTTGGACTCTACCAAAAATGATTCAAAATGTCATTTGGGTCGGGCCTCATGTTTAATAACCACTTTTTAAACCCTCACAGTGACCAAAATTGCAATTTTTACAGAGTTTTCGCTTACTCAAAAGCTTCAATTTTGACCAATTTCAGGCACTTAAATGACTTTAAACACACTTATTTTAGTTGAAAAAGTAATAATTCACATCCAACCTTCATTTAAAGTCAAAAGATGAAATGTTAAAATTTCATCAATATTGACCACTTTTTTGAACGTTCGACAGGTCCGGGGTCATCGTTTTTCATCAGAAAATTGAATTTTTTGGACTCTACCAAAAATGATTCAAAATGTCATTTGGATCGGGCCTCATGTTTAATAACCACTTTTTAAACCCTCACAGTGACCAAAATTGCCATTTTTACAGAGTTTTCGCTTACTCAAAAGCTTCAATTTTGACCAATTTCAGGCACAGACATGACTTTAAACACACTTATTTTAGTTGAGAAGGTAATAATTCACATCCAACCGTCATTTAAAGTCAAAAGATTAAATGTTAAATTTTCATCAATATTGACCATTTTTTGAACGTTCGACAGGTCCAGGGTCATCGTTTTTCATCAGAAAATTGATTTTTTGGACTCTACCAAAAATGATTCAAAATGTCATTTGGATCAGGCCTCATGTTTAATAACCACTTTTTAAACCCTCACAGTGACCAAAATTGCCATTTTTACAGAGTTTTCGCTTACTCAAAAGCTTCAATTTTGACCAATTTCAGGCACAGAAATGACTTTAAACACACTTATTTTAGTTGAACAGGTAATAATTCACATACAACCGTCATTTAAAGTCAAAAGATTAAATGTTAATTTTTCATCAATATTGACCATTTTTTAAACGTTCGACAGGTCCAGGGTCATCGTTTTTCATCAGAAAATTGATTTTTTGGACTCTACCAAAAATGATTCAAAATGTCATTTGGATCGGGCCTCATGTTTAATAACCACTTTTTAAACCCTCCCAGTGACCAAAATTGCCATTTTTACAGAGTTTTTGCTTACTCAAAAGCTTCAATTTTGACCAATTTCAGGCACAGAAATGACTTTAAACACACTTATTTCATTTGAAAAAGTAATAGTTCACATCCAACCGTCATTTAAAGTCAAAAGATTAAATGTTAAAATTTCATCAATATTGACCACTTTTTTGAAAGTTCGAGAGGTCCGTAGTCATTGTTTTTCATCAGAAAATTGATTTTTTGGACTCTACCAGAAATGATTCAAAATGTCATTGGGATCGGGCCTCATGTAGAATAACCACTTTTTAAACCCTCACAGTGACCAAAATTGCCATTTTTACAGAGTTTTGCTTACTCAAAAGTTTTAATTTTGACCAATTTCAGGCACAGAAGTGACTTTAAACACACTTATTTTAGTTGAACTGGTAATAATTCACATACAACCGTCATTTAAAGTCAAAAGATTAAATGTTAAATTTTCATCAATATTGACCATTTTTTGAACGTTCGACAGGTCCAGGGTCATTGTTTTTCATCAGAAAATTGATTTTTTTGGACTCTACCAAAAATGATTCAAAATGTCATTTGGATCAGGCCTCCTGTTGAATAACCACTTTTTAAACCCTCACAGTGACCAAATTTGCCATTTTTACAGAGTTTTTGCTTACTCAAAAGCTTCAATTTTGACCGATTTCAGGCACAGAAATGACTTTAAACACACTTATTTCATTTGAAAAAGTAATAGTTCACATCCAACCGTCATTTAAAGTCAAAAGATTAAATGTTAAAATTTCATCAATATTGACCACTTTTTTGAACGTTCGACAGGTCCGGGGTCATCGTTTTTCATCAGAAAATTTATTTTTTGGACTCTACCAAAAATGATTCAAAATGTCATTGGGATCGGGCCTCATGTAGAATAACTACTTTTTAAACCCTCACAGTGACCAAAATTGCCATTTTTACAGAGTTTTGCTTACTCAAAAGCTTCAATTTTGACCAATTTCAGGCACAGAAATGACTTTAAACACACTTATTTTAGTTGAAAAAGTAATAATTCACATCCAACCGTCATTTAAAGTCAAAAGATTAAATGTTAAAATTTCATCAATATTGACCACTTTTTTGAACGTTCGACAGGTCCGGGGTCATCGTTTTTCATCAGAAAATTGATTTTTTGGACTCTACCAAAAATGATTCAAAATGTTATTTGGATCGGGTCTCATGTTTAATAACCACTTTTTAAACCCTCACAGTGACCAAAATTGCCATTTTTACAGAGTTTTCGCTTACTCAAAAGCTTCAATTTTGACCAATTTCAGGCACTGAAATGACTGTAAACTCACTTATTTTAGTTGAAAAAGTAATAATTCACATCCAACCGTCATTTAAAGTCAAAAGATTAAATGTTAAAATTTCATCAATATTGACCACTTTTTTGAACGTTCGACAGGTTCATCGTTTTTCATCAGAAAATAGATTTTTTGGACTCTACCAAAAATGATTCAAAATGTCATTGGGATCGGGCCTCATGTAGAATAACCACTTTTTAAACCCTCACAGTGACCAAAATTGCCATTTTTACAGAGTTTTGCTTACTCAAAGCCTCAATTTTGACCAATTTCAGTCACAGAAATGACTTTAAACACACTTATTTTAGTTGAGAAGGTAATAATTCACATACAACCGTCATTTAAAGTCAAAAGATTAAATGTTACATTTTCATCAATATTGACAATTTTTTGAACGTTCGACAGGTCCGGGGTCATCGTTTTTCATCAGAAAATTGATTTTTTGGACTCTAGCAAAAATGATTCAAAATGTCATTTGGATCGGGCCTCATGATGAATAACCACTTTTTAAACCCTCACAGTGACCAAAATTGCCATTTTTACAGAGTTTTGCTTACTCAAAAGCTTTAATTTTGACCAATTTCAGGCACAGAAATGACTTTAAACACACTTATTTTAGTTGAACAGGTAATAATTCACATACAACTGTCATTTAAAGTCAAAAGATGAAATGTTAAATTTTCATCAATATTGACCATTTTTTGAACGTTCGACAGGTCCAGGGTCATCGTTTTTCATCAGAAAATTGATTTTTTGGACTCTACCAAAAATGATTCAAAATGTCATTTGGATCAGGCCTCATATTTAATAACCACTTTTTAAACCCTCACAGTGACCAAAATTGCCATTTTTACAGAGTTTTCGCTTACTCAAAAGCTTCAATTTTGACCAATTTCAGGCACAGAAATGACTTTAAACACACTTATTTTAGTTGAACAGGTAATAATTCACATACAACCGTCATTTAAAGTCAAAAGATTAAATGTTAATTTTTCATCAATATTGACCATTTTTTAAACGTTCGACAGGTCCAGGGTCATCGTTTTTCATCAGAAAATTGATTTTTTGGACTCTACCAAAAATGATTCAAAATGTCATTTGGATCGGGCCTCATGTTTAATAACCACTTTTTAAACCCTCCCAGTGACCAAAATTGCCATTTTTACAGAGTTTTTGCTTACTCAAAAGCTTCAATTTTGACCAATTTCAGGCACAGAAATGACTTTAAACACACTTATTTCATTTGAAAAAGTAATAGTTCACATCCAACCGTCATTTAAAATCAAAAGATTAAATGTTAAAATTTCATCAATATTGACCACTTTTTTGAACGTTCGACAGGTCCGGGGTCATCGTTTTTCATCAGAAAATTTATTTTTTGGACTCTACCAAAAATGATTCAAAATGTCATTGGGATCGGGCCTCATGTAGAATAACTACTTTTTAAACCCTCACAGTGACCAAAATTGCCATTTTTACAGAGTTTTGCTTACTCAAAAGCTTCAATTTTGACCAATTTCAGGCACAGAAATGACTTTAAACACACTTATTTTAGTTGAAAAAGTAATAATTCACATCCAACCGTCATTTAAAGTCAAAAGATTAAATGTTAAAATTTCATCAATATTGACCACTTTTTTGAAAGTTCGAGAGGTCCGGGGTCATCGTTTTTCATCAGAAAATTGATTTTTTGGACTCTACCAGAAATGATTCAAAATGTCATTGGGATCGGGCCTCATGTAGAATAACCACTTTTTAAACCCTCACAGTGACCAAAATTGCCATTTTTACAGAGTTTTGCTTACTCAAAAGTTTTAATTTTGACCAATTTCAGGCACAGCAGTGACTTTAAACACACTTATTTTAGTTGAACAGGTAATAATTCACATCCAACCGTCATTTAAAGTCAAAAGATTAAATGTTAAATTTTCATCAATATTGACCATTTTTTTAACGTTCGACAGGTCCGGGGTCATCGTTTTTCATCAGAAAATTGAATTTTTTGGACATTACCAAAAATGATTCAAAATGTCATTTGGATCGGGCCTCATGTTTAATAACCACTTTTTAAACCCTCACAGTGACCAAAATTGCCATTTTTACAGAGTTTTGCTTACTCAAAAGCTTTAATTTTGACCAATTTCAGGCACAGAAATGACTTTAAACACACTTATTTTAGTTGAACAGGTAATAATTCACATACAACTGTCATTTAAAGTCAAAAGATTAAATGTTAAATTTTCATCAATATTGACCATTTTTTGAACGTTCGACAGGTCCAGGGTCATCGTTTTTCATCAGAAAATTGATTTTTTTGGACTCTACCAAAAATGATTCAAAATGTCATTTGGATCAGGCCTCATGTTTAATAACCACTTTTTAAACCCTCACAGTGACCAAAATTGCCATTTTTACAGAGTTTTCGCTTACTCAAAAGCTTCAATTTTGACCAATTTCAGGCACAGAAATGACTTTAAACACACTTATTTTAGTGGAACAGGTAATAATTCACATACAACCGTCATTTAAAGTCAAAAGATTAAATGTTAATTTTTCATCAATATTGACCATTTTTTAAACGTTCGACAGGTCCAGGGTCATCGTTTTTCATCAGAAAATTGATTTTTTGGACTCTACCAAAAATGATTCAAAATGTCATTTGGATCGGGCCTCATGTTTAATAACCACTTTTTAAACCCTCCCAGTGACCAAAATTGCCATTTTTACAGAGTTTTTGCTTACTCAAAAGCTTCAATTTTGACCAATTTCAGGCACTGAAATGACTTTAAACACACTTATTTTAGTTGAAAAAGTAATAATTCACATCCAACCTTCATTTAAAGTCAAAAGATTAAATGTTAAAATTTCATCAATATTGACCACTTTTTTGAACGTTCGACAGGTCCGGGGTCATCGTTTTTCATCAGAAAATTGAATTTTTGGGACTCTACCAAAAATGATTCAAAATGTCATTTGGATCGGGCCTCGTGTTTAATAACCACTTTTTAAACCCTCACAGTGACCAAAATTGCCATTTTTACAGAGTTTTCACTTACTCAAAAGCTTCAATTTTGACCAATTTCAGGCACAGACATGACTTTAAACACACTTATTTTAGTTGAGAAGGTAATAATTCACATCCAACCGTCATTTAAAGTCAAAAGATTAAATGTTACATTTTCATCAATATTGACCATTTTTTGAACGTTCGACAGGTCCAGGGTCATCGTTTTTCATCAGAAAATTGATTTTTTGGATTCTACCAAAAATGATTCAACATGTCATTTGGATCGGGCCTCATGTTTAATAACCACTTTTTAAACCCTCACAGTGACCAAAATTGCCATTTTTACAGAGTTTTGCTTACTCAAAAGCTTTAATTTTGACCAATTTCAGGCACAGAAATGACTTTAAACACACTTATTTTAGTTGAACAGGTAATAATTCACATACAACTGTCATTTAAAGTCAAAAGATGAAATGTTAAATTTTCATCAATATTGACCATTTTTTGAACGTTCGACAGGTCCAGGGTCATCGTTTTTCATCAGAAAATTGATTTTTTGGACTCTACCAAAAATGATTCAAAATGTCATTTGGATCAGGCCTCCTGTTGAATAACCACTTTTTAAACCCTCACAGTGACCAAATTTGCCATTTTTACAGAGTTTTTGCTTACTCAAAAGCTTCAATTTTGACCGATTTCAGGCACAGAAATGACTTTAAACACACTTATTTCATTTGAAAAAGTAATAGTTCACATCCAACCGTCATTTAAAGTCAAAAGATTAAATGTTAAAATTTCATCAATATTGACCACTTTTTTGAACGTTCGACAGGTCCGGGGTCATCGTTTTTCATCAGAAAATTTATTTTTTGGACTCTACCAAAAATGATTCAAAATGTCATTGGGATCGGGCCTCATGTAGAATAACTACTTTTTAAACCCTCACAGTGACCAAAATTGCCATTTTTACAGAGTTTTGCTTACTCAAAAGCTTCAATTTTGACCAATTTCAGGCACAGAAATGACTTTAAACACACTTATTTTAGTTGAAAAAGTAATAATTCACATCCAACCGTCATTTAAAGTCAAAAGATTAAATGTTAAAATTTCATCAATATTGACCACTTTTTTGAACGTTCGACAGGTCCGGGGTCATCGTTTTTCATCAGAAAATTGATTTTTTGGACTCTACCAAAAATGATTCAAAATGTTATTTGGATCGGGTCTCATGTTTAATAACCACTTTTTAAACCCTCACAGTGACCAAAATTGCCATTTTTACAGAGTTTTCGCTTACTCAAAAGCTTCAATTTTGACCAATTTCAGGCACTGAAATGACTGTAAACTCACTTATTTTAGTTGAAAAAGTAATAATTCACATCCAACCGTCATTTAAAGTCAAAAGATTAAATGTTAAAATTTCATCAATATTGACCACTTTTTTGAACGTTCGACAGGTTCATCGTTTTTCATCAGAAAATAGATTTTTTGGACTCTACCAAAAATGATTCAAAATGTCATTGGGATCGGGCCTCATGTAGAATAACCACTTTTTAAACCCTCACAGTGACCAAAATTGCCATTTTTACAGAGTTTTGCTTACTCAAAGCCTCAATTTTGACCAATTTCAGTCACAGAAATGACTTTAAACACACTTATTTTAGTTGAGAAGGTAATAATCCACATACAACCGTCATTTAAAGTCAAAAGATTAAATGTTACATTTTCATCAATATTGACAATTTTTTGAACGTTCGACAGGTCCGGGGTCATCGTTTTTCATCAGAAAATTGATTTTTTGGACTCTAGCAAAAATGATTCAAAATGTCATTTGGATCGGGCCTCATGATGAATAACCACTTTTTAAACCCTCACAGTGACCAAAATTGCCATTTTTACAGAGTTTTGCTTACTCAAAAGCTTTAATTTTGACCAATTTCAGGCACAGAAATGACTTTAAACACACTTATTTTAGTTGAACAGGTAATAATTCACATACAACTGTCATTTAAAGTCAAAAGATGAAATGTTAAATTTTCATCAATATTGACCATTTTTTGAACGTTCGACAGGTCCAGGGTCATCGTTTTTCATCAGAAAATTGATTTTTTGGACTCTACCAAAAATGATTCAAAATGTCATTTGGATCAGGCCTCATATTTAATAACCACTTTTTAAACCCTCACAGTGACCAAAATTGCCATTTTTACAGAGTTTTCGCTTACTCAAAAGCTTCAATTTTGACCAATTTCAGGCACAGAAATGACTTTAAACACACTTATTTTAGTTGAACAGGTAATAATTCACATACAACCGTCATTTAAAGTCAAAAGATTAAATGTTAATTTTTCATCAATATTGACCATTTTTTAAACGTTCGACAGGTCCAGGGTCATCGTTTTTCATCAGAAAATTGATTTTTTGGACTCTACCAAAAATGATTCAAAATGTCATTTGGATCGGGCCTCATGTTTAATAACCACTTTTTAAACCCTCCCAGTGACCAAAATTGCCATTTTTACAGAGTTTTTGCTTACTCAAAAGCTTCAATTTTGACCAATTTCAGGCACAGAAATGACTTTAAACACACTTATTTCATTTGAAAAAGTAATAGTTCACATCCAACCGTCATTTAAAATCAAAAGATTAAATGTTAAAAATTTCATCAATATTGACCACTTTTTTGAACGTTCGACAGGTCCGGGGTCATCGTTTTTCATCAGAAAATTTATTTTTTGGACTCTACCAAAAATGATTCAAAATGTCATTGGGATCGGGCCTCATGTAGAATAACTACTTTTTAAACCCTCACAGTGACCAAAATTGCCATTTTTACAGAGTTTTGCTTACTCAAAAGCTTCAATTTTGACCAATTTCAGGCACAGAAATGACTTTAAACACACTTATTTTAGTTGAAAAAGTAATAATTCACATCCAACCGTCATTTAAAGTCAAAAGATTAAATGTTAAAATTTCATCAATATTGACCACTTTTTTGAAAGTTCGAGAGGTCCGGGGTCATCGTTTTTCATCAGAAAATTGATTTTTTGGACTCTACCAGAAATGATTCAAAATGTCATTGGGATCGGGCCTCATGTAGAATAACCACTTTTTAAACCCTCACAGTGACCAAAATTGCCATTTTTACAGAGTTTTGCTTACTCAAAAGTTTTAATTTTGACCAATTTCAGGCACAGCAGTGACTTTAAACACACTTATTTTAGTTGAACAGGTAATAATTCACATCCAACCGTCATTTAAAGTCAAAAGATTAAATGTTAAATTTTCATCAATATTGACCATTTTTTTAACGTTCGACAGGTCCGGGGTCATCGTTTTTCATCAGAAAATTGAATTTTTTGGACATTACCAAAAATGATTCAAAATGTCATTTGGATCGGGCCTCATGTTTAATAACCACTTTTTAAACCCTCACAGTGACCAAAATTGCCATTTTTACAGAGTTTTGCTTACTCAAAAGCTTTAATTTTGACCAATTTCAGGCACAGAAATGACTTTAAACACACTTATTTTAGTTGAACAGGTAATAATTCACATACAACTGTCATTTAAAGTCAAAAGATTAAATGTTAAATTTTCATCAATATTGACCATTTTTTGAACGTTCGACAGGTCCAGGGTCATCGTTTTTCATCAGAAAATTGATTTTTTTGGACTCTACCAAAAATGATTCAAAATGTCATTTGGATCAGGCCTCATGTTTAATAACCACTTTTTAAACCCTCACAGTGACCAAAATTGCCATTTTTACAGAGTTTTCGCTTACTCAAAAGCTTCAATTTTGACCAATTTCAGGCACAGAAATGACTTTAAACACACTTATTTTAGTGGAACAGGTAATAATTCACATACAACCGTCATTTAAAGTCAAAAGATTAAATGTTAATTTTTCATCAATATTGACCATTTTTTAAACGTTCGACAGGTCCAGGGTCATCGTTTTTCATCAGAAAATTGATTTTTTGGACTCTACCAAAAATGATTCAAAATGTCATTTGGATCGGGCCTCATGTTTAATAACCACTTTTTAAACCCTCCCAGTGACCAAAATTGCCATTTTTACAGAGTTTTTGCTTACTCAAAAGCTTCAATTTTGACCAATTTCAGGCACTGAAATGACTTTAAACACACTTATTTTAGTTGAAAAAGTAATAATTCACATCCAACCTTCATTTAAAGTCAAAAGATTAAATGTTAAAATTTCATCAATATTGACCACTTTTTTGAACGTTCGACAGGTCCGGGGTCATCGTTTTTCATCAGAAAATTGAATTTTTGGGACTCTACCAAAAATGATTCAAAATGTCATTTGGATCGGGCCTCGTGTTTAATAACCACTTTTTAAACCCTCACAGTGACCAAAATTGCCATTTTTACAGAGTTTTCACTTACTCAAAAGCTTCAATTTTGACCAATTTCAGGCACAGACATGACTTTAAACACACTTATTTTAGTTGAGAAGGTAATAATTCACATCCAACCGTCATTTAAAGTCAAAAGATTAAATGTTACATTTTCATCAATATTGACCATTTTTTGAACGTTCGACAGGTCCAGGGTCATCGTTTTTCATCAGAAAATTGATTTTTTGGACTCTACCAAAAATGATTCAACATGTCATTTGGATCGGGCCTCATGTTTAATAACCACTTTTTAAACCCTCACAGTGACCAAAATTGCCATTTTTACAGAGTTTTGCTTACTCAAAAGCTTTAATTTTGACCAATTTCAGGCACAGAAATGACTTTAAACACACTTATTTTAGTTGAACAGGTAATAATTCACATACAACTGTCATTTAAAGTCAAAAGATGAAATGTTAAATTTTCATCAATATTGACCATTTTTTGAACGTTCGACAGGTCCAGGGTCATCGTTTTTCATCAGAAAATTGATTTTTTGGACTCTACCAAAAATGATTCAAAATGTCATTTGGATCAGGCCTCATGTTGAATAACCACTTTTTAAACCCTCACAGTGACCAAATTTGCCATTTTTACAGAGTTTTTGCTTACTCAAAAGCTTCAATTTTGACCGATTTCAGGCACAGAAATGACTTTAAACACACTTATTTCATTTGAAAAAGTAATAGTTCACATCCAACCGTCATTTAAAGTCAAAAGATTAAATGTTAAAATTTCATCAATATTGACCACTTTTTGAACGTTCGACAGGTCCGGGGTCATCGTTTTTCATCAGAAAATTTATTTTTTGGACTCTACCAAAAATGATTCAAAATGTCATTGGGATCGGGCCTCATGTAGAATAACTACTTTTTAAACCCTCACAGTGACCAAAATTGCCATTTTTACAGAGTTTTGCTTACTCAAAAGCTTCAATTTTGACCAATTTCAGGCACAGAAATGACTTTAAACACACTTATTTTAGTTGAAAAAGTAATAATTCACATCCAACCGTCATTTAAAGTCAAAAGATTAAATGTTAAAATTTCATCAATATTGACCACTTTTTTGAACGTTCGACAGGTCCGGGGTCATCGTTTTTCATCAGAAAATTGATTTTTTGGACTCTACCAAAAATGATTCAAAATGTTATTTGGATCGGGCCTCATGTTTAATAACCACTTTTTAAACCCTCACAGTGACCAAAATTGCCATTTTTACAGAGTTTTCGCTTACTCAAAAGCTTCAATTTTGACCAATTTCAGGCACTGAAATGACTGTAAACTCACTTATTTTAGTTGAAAAAGTAATAATTCACATCCAACCGTCATTTAAAGTCAAAAGATTAAATGTTAAAATTTCATCAATATTGACCACTTTTTTGAACGTTCGACAGGTTCATCGTTTTTCATCAGAAAATAGATTTTTTGGACTCTACCAAAAATGATTCAAAATGTCATTGGGATCGGGCCTCATGTAGAATAACCACTTTTTAAACCCTCACAGTGACCAAAATTGCCATTTTTACAGAGTTTTGCTTACTCAAAGCCTCAATTTTGACCAATTTCAGTCACAGAAATGACTTTAAACACACTTATTTTAGTTGAGAAGGTAATAATTCACATACAACCGTCATTTAAAGTCAAAAGATTAAATGTTACATTTTCATCAATATTGACAATTTTTTGAACGTTCGACAGGTCCAGGGTCATCGTTTTTCATCAGAAAATTGATTTTTTGGACTCTACCAAAAATGATTCAAAATGTCATTTGGATCGGGCCTCATGTTTAATAACCACTTTTTAAACCCTCCCAGTGACCAAAATTGCCATTTTTACAGAGTTTTTGCTTACTCAAAAGCTTCAATTTTGACCAATTTCAGGCACAGAAATGACTTTAAACACACTTATTTCATTTGAAAAAGTAATAGTTCACATCCAACCGTCATTTAAAATCAAAAGATTAAATGTTAAAATTTCATCAATATTGACCACTTTTTTGAACGTTCGACAGGTCCGGGGTCATCGTTTTTCATCAGAAAATTTATTTTTTGGACTCTACCAAAAATGATTCAAAATGTCATTGGGATCGGGCCTCATGTAGAATAACTACTTTTTAAACCCTCACAGTGACCAAAATTGCCATTTTTACAGAGTTTTGCTTACTCAAAAGCTTCAATTTTGACCAATTGCAGGCACAGAAATGACTTTAAACACACTTATTTTAGTTGAAAAAGTAATAATTCACATCCAACCGTCATTTAAAGTCAAAAGATTAAATGTTAAAATTTCATCAATATTGACCACTTTTTTGAAAGTTCGAGAGGTCCGGGGTCATCGTTTTTCATCAGAAAATTGATTTTTTGGACTCTACCAGAAATGATTCAAAATGTCATTGGGATCGGGCCTCATGTAGAATAACCACTTTTTAAACCCTCACAGTGACCAAAATTGCCATTTTTACAGAGTTTTGCTTACTCAAAAGTTTTAATTTTGACCAATTTCAGGCACAGCAGTGACTTTAAACACACTTATTTTAGTTGAACAGGTAATAATTCACATCCAACCGTCATTTAAAGTCAAAAGATTAAATGTTAAATTTTCATCAATATTGACCATTTTTTTAACGTTCGACAGGTCCGGGGTCATCGTTTTTCATCAGAAAATTGAATTTTTTGGACATTACCAAAAATGATTCAAAATGTCATTTGGATCGGGCCTCATGTTTAATAACCACTTTTTAAACCCTCACAGTGACCAAAATTGCCATTTTTACAGAGTTTTGCTTACTCAAAAGCTTTAATTTTGACCAATTTCAGGCACAGAAATGACTTTAAACACACTTATTTTAGTTGAACAGGTAATAATTCACATACAACTGTCATTTAAAGTCAAAAGATTAAATGTTAAATTTTCATCAATATTGACCATTTTTTGAACGTTCGACAGGTCCAGGGTCATCGTTTTTCATCAGAAAATTGATTTTTTTGGACTCTACCAAAAATGATTCAAAATGTCATTTGGATCAGGCCTCATGTTTAATAACCACTTTTTAAACCCTCACAGTGACCAAAATTGCCATTTTTACAGAGTTTTCGCTTACTCAAAAGCTTCAATTTTGACCAATTTCAGGCACAGAAATGACTTTAAACACACTTATTTTAGTGGAACAGGTAATAATTCACATACAACCGTCATTTAAAGTCAAAAGATTAAATGTTAATTTTTCATCAATATTGACCATTTTTTAAACGTTCGACAGGTCCAGGGTCATCGTTTTTCATCAGAAAATTGATTTTTTGGACTCTACCAAAAATGATTCAAAATGTCATTTGGATCGGGCCTCATGTTTAATAACCACTTTTTAAACCCTCCCAGTGACCAAAATTGCCATTTTTACAGAGTTTTTGCTTACTCAAAAGCTTCAATTTTGACCAATTTCAGGCACAGAAATGACTTTAAACACACTTATTTTAGTTGAGAAGGTAATACTTCACATCCAACCGTCATTTAAAGTCAAAAGATTAAATGTTAAATTTTCATCAATATTGACCATTTTTTGAACGTTCGACAGGTCCGGGGTCATCGTTTTTCATCAGAAAATTGATTTTTTGGACTCTACCAAAAATGATTCAAAATGTCATTTGGATCGGGCCTCATGTTTAATAACCACTTTTTAAACCCTCACAGTGACCAAAATTGCAATTTTTACAGAGTTTTCGCTTACTCAAAAGCTTCAATTTTGACCAATTTCAGGCACTGAAATGACTTTAAACACACTTATTTTAGTTGAAAAAGTAATAATTCACATCCAACCTTCATTTAAAGTCAAAAGATTAAATGTTAAAATTTCATCCTTATTGACCACTTTTTTGAACGTTCGACAGGTCCGGGGTCATCGTTTTTCATCAGAAAATTGAATTTTTGGGACTCTACCAAAAATGATTCAAAATGTCATTTGGATCGGGCCTCGTGTTTAATAACCACTTTTTAAACCCTCACAGTGACCAAAATTGCCATTTTTACAGAGTTTTCACTTACTCAAAAGCTTCAATTTTGACCAATTTCAGGCACAGACATGACTTTAAACACACTTATTTTAGTTGAGAAGGTAATAATTCACATCCAACCGTCATTTAAAGTCAAAAGATTAAATGTTACATTTTCATCAATATTGACCATTTTTTGAACGTTCGACAGGTCCAGGGTCATCGTTTTTCATCAGAAAATTGATTTTTTGGACTCTACCAAAAATGATTCAACATGTCATTTGGATCGGGCCTCATGTTTAATAACCACTTTTTAAACCCTCACAGTGACCAAAATTGCCATTTTTACAGAGTTTTGCTTACTCAAAAGCTTTAATTTTGACCAATTTCAGGCACAGAAATGACTTTAAACACACTTATTTTAGTTGAACAGGTAATAATTCACATACAACTGTCATTTAAAGTCAAAAGATTAAATGTTAAATTTTCATCAATATTGACCATTTTTTGAACGTTCGACAGGTCCAGGGTCATCGTTTTTCATCAGAAAATTGATTTTTTGGACTCTACCAAAAATGATTCAAAATGTCATTTGGATCAGGCCTCATGTTGAATAACCACTTTTTAAACCCTCACAGTGACCAAATTTGCCATTTTTACAGAGTTTTTGCTTACTCAAAAGCTTCAATTTTGACCGATTTCAGGCACAGAAATGACTTTAAACACACTTATTTCATTTGAAAAAGTAATAGTTCACATCCAACCGTCATTTAAAGTCAAAAGATTAAATGTTAAAATTTCATCAATATTGACCACTTTTTTGAACGTTCGACAGGTCCGGGGTCATCGTTTTTCATCAGAAAATTTATTTTTTGGACTCTACCAAAAATGATTCAAAATGTCATTGGGATCGGGCCTCATGTAGAATAACTACTTTTTAAACCCTCACAGTGACCAAAATTGCCATTTTTACAGAGTTTTGCTTACTCAAAAGCTTCAATTTTGACCAATTTCAGGCACAGAAATGACTTTAAACACACTTATTTTAGTTGAAAAAGTAATAATTCACATCCAACCGTCATTTAAAGTCAAAAGATTAAATGTTAAAATTTCATCAATATTGACCACTTTTTTGAACGTTCGACAGGTCCGGGGTCATCGTTTTTCATCAGAAAATTGATTTTTTGGACTCTACCAAAAATGATTCAAAATGTTATTTGGA
>NW_027611865.1:10000-20000 GCF_964261635.1 Lissotriton helveticus
CCAGGGAAGTTCGGCCATCTGGTCGCCCCCATTGGAAAGCATTGCGGGCGACCAGATGGCCGGGGCGATCCGGGAGACCAGATGGCCGAGGGGATCCTGGAGACCAGATGGCCGAGGGGATCCGGGAGACCAGATGGCCGAGGGGATCCGGGCGACCAGATGGCCGGGCACGAAAGGGACGCCATCCGGTCGCCCCGTGCCCCCACGAAGGAGGGAGCGGGCGCCCGGGGCATGCCGGGCCGGAGGCCCGGGGCCCCAGCCGGGCCACAGCCATGGAGGCTGCCAGGGGCCGGCGGGCCCTCCGACCCGGGGCCCGCTTACACCTTGACAAGCAGGGGAGGCCTGCAAGGGACCGACGGACCCCTGTCCTGGGCCCTGGGTGGAGCGGCAGCCCGGGGGACCGGGCCCAGGGCCGGAGCGCCCGACCCGGGGCCCCGACCGGGCCCCTGGACCCAGCCGGGGCTCCCAGGCCCGGAGGCACAGGGGAAGCCTCCCCGGGCCCGCCGGACCCCGTCCCGGGCACCCTGCCCCGCGGCAGGACCCAGGACGGAGCCCGGGGTGGGGAGGCCACCCTCCCCGGGGCCCTCAGGGGCCCCGGATGGAGCTCCTGAACACAGACAAGCAAGGGGAGGCTCCCCGGGCACATCGGAACCCCTTTCCGGGCCCTTGGCAGTGCGGCAGGCTGGGAGACAGGGCCCAGGGCCTGAGCACCCGACCCGGGGCCCGCCCGGGCCCCTGGACCCAGCCGGGGCTCCCAAGCCCGGAGGCGCATGGGACGCCTCCCCGGTCCCTCCGGACCCCGTCCCGGGCACCCTGCCACGCAGCAGGACCAAGGACAGAGCCCGGGGTGGGGAGGCCGCCCTCCCCGGGCCCTCAGGGGCCCTAGCCACTGCTCCTGAACCCAGCCAAGCAAGGGGAGGCTCCCCGGGCACATCGGAACCCCTTCCCGGGCCCTTGGCAGTGCGGCAGGCTGGGAGACAGGGCCCAGGGCCGGAGCACCCGACCCGGGGCCCGGCCGGGCCCCTGGACGCAGCCGGGGCTCCCAAGCCCGGAGGTGCATGGGACGCCTCCCCGGTCCCTCCGGACCCCGTCCCGGGCACCCTGCCACGCAGCAGGACCAAGGACAGAGCCCGGGGTGGGGAGGCCGCCCTCCCCGGGCCCTCAGGGGCCCTAGCCACTGCTCCTGAACCCAGCCAAGCAAGGGGAGGCTCCCCGGGCACATCGGAACCCCTTCCCGGGCCCTTGGCAGTGCGGCAGGCTGGGAGACAGGGCCCAGGGCCGGAGCACCCGACCCGGGGCCCGCCCGGGCCCCTGGACCCAGCCGGGGCTCCCAAGCCCGGAGGTGCATGGGACGCCTCCCCGGTCCCTCCGGACCCCGTCCCGGGCACCCTGCCACGCAGCAGGACCAAGGACAGAGCCCGGGGTGGGGAGGCCGCCCTCCCCGGGCCCTCAGGGGCCCTAGCCACTGCTCCTGAACACAGCCAAGCAAGGGGAGGCTCCCCGGGCACATCGGAACCCCTTCCCGGGCCCTTGGCAGTGCGGCAGGCTGGGAGACAGGGCCCAGGGCCGGAGCACCCGACCCGGGGCCCGCCCGGGCCCCTGGACCCAGCCGGGGCTCCCAAGCCCGGAGGTGCATGGGACGCCTCCCCGGTCCCTCCGGACCCCGTCCCGGGCACCCTGCCACGCAGCAGGACCAAGGACAGAGCCCGGGGTGGGGAGGCCGCCCTCCCCGGGCCCTCAGGGGCCCTAGCCACTGCTCCTGAACCCAGCCAAGCAAGGGGAGGCTCCCCGGGAACAACGGAACCCATTCCTAGGCCCTTGGCAGTGCGGTAGGCTGGGAGACAGGGCCCAGGGCCGGAGCACCCGACCCGGGGCCCGCCCGGGCCCCTGGACCCAGCCGGGGCTCCCAAGCCCGGAGGTGCATGGGACGCCTCCCCGGTCCCTCCGGACCCCGTCCCGGGCACCCTGCCACGCAGCAGGACCAAGGACAGAGCCCGGGGTGGGGAGGCCGCCCTCCCCGGGCCCTCAGGGGCCCTAGCCACTGCTCCTGAACCCAGCCAAGCAAGGGGAGGCTCCCCGGGAACAACGGAACCCATTCCTAGGCCCTTGGCAGTGCGGTAGGCTGGGAGACAGGGACCAGGGCCGGAGCACCCGACCCGGGGCCCGCCCGGGCCCCTGGACCCAGCCGGGGCTCCCAAGCCCGGAGGTGCATGGGACGCCTCCCCGGTCCCTCCGGACCCCGTCCCGGGCACCCTGCCACGCAGCAGGACCAAGGACAGAGCCCGGGGTGGGGAGGCCGCCCTCCCCGGGCCCTCAGGGGCCCAAGCCACTGCTCCTGAACCCAGCCAAGCAAGGGTAGGCTCCCCGGGAACAACGGAACCCATTCCTAGGCCCTTGGCAGTGCGGTAGGCTGGGAGACAGGGACCAGGGCCGGAGCACCCGACCCGGGGGCCCGCCCGGGCCCCTGGACCCAGCCGGGGCTCCCAAGCCCGGAGGCGCATGGGACGCCTCCCCGGACCCATGGAGCCCGTCCTGGGCATTGAGCCATGCCGTTGGCCTGGAGATGGGTGCCCCGGACGCCCGGGGGAGGTCTGTCCGGGACACATGGAGCCCGTCCTGGGCATTGAACCATGTCGTTGGCCTGGAGAAGGGAGCCCCGGACGCCCGGGGGAGGACTGCCCGGTACCCGTGGAGCCCTTCCCGGGTACTTTGCAACGCCGTTGGCCTCCTGGAGATGGGTGCCCCGAACGCCCGGGGGGCGGGCTGCCCGGGACCCATGGAGCCCGTCCTGGGCACTCTGACCTGCTGTTGGCCCGGGGGGGAGGGACCCCAGACGACCGGGACCCGTGGAGCCCGTCCTTGGCACTCTGACAAGCCGTTGGCCCGGGGAAGGGAGCCCCAGACGACCGGGACCTGTGGAGCCCGTCCTGGGCACTCCTGTATGCCGTTGGCCCGGGGAAGGGAGCCCCGGACGTCCGGGACCCGTGGAGCCCGTCCTGGGCACTCCTGTATGCCGTTGGCCCGGGGAAGGGAGCCCCGGACGTCCGGGACCCGTGGAGCCCGTCCTGGGCACTCTGAAATGCTTTGGCCCGGGGAAGGGAGCCCCGGACACCCAGGGGGAGGACTGCCCGGGACCCGTGGAACTCGTCCTGGGCACTCTGACATGCCGCTGGCCCGGGGAAGGGTGCCCCGGACGCCCGGGGCCCGTGGAGCCCGTCCTGGGCACTCTGACAAGCCGTTGGCCCGGGGAAGGGAGACCTGGACGCCCGGAACCCGTGGAGCCCGTCCTGGGCACTCTGAAATGCTTTGGCCTGGAGAAGGGAGCCCCCCCCGGACGCCCGGGGGAGGACTGCCCGGGACCCGTGGAACTGGTCCTGGGCACTCTGACATGCCGCTGGCCCGGGGAAGGGTGCCCCGGATGACCGGGGCCCGTGGAGCCCGTCCTGGGCACTCTGACATGCCGCTGGCCCGGGGAAGGGAGCCCCGGACGCCCGGGGCCCGTGGAGCCCGTCCCGGGCACTCTGCCATGCCGTCAGCCTGGATGGAGCCCCGGACGCCCGGGGGGACGAAGGCCCGGGACGCATGGAGCCTGTCCCGGGCACTCTGCCATGCCGTCGGCCTGGATGGAGCACCGGACGCCCGGGGGACGACTGCCCAAGAGCCATGGAGCCCGTCCTGGGCAATTTGACATGCAGTTGGCCTGGAGGAAGGAAGCTCCGGGTGGCCTAGGGAGGTGTTGCCCAGGCTATCCCATCTGGTCCCCATGGCAGAGAACCACAAAACCTGGAGGGGTGTCCGGGCATACCCTGCCCCTAGTAATCCGGAGGGAAATTACCCCCCTTTCTTGCAATCCGTGCACGCGAGGTGACAGAGGGGACCCAAGGCGTAAAAGAACCCGAGCTCATGGAGCCCTAGCTGGGATCCGGGAGGCGAATGGCACCTCATCGGGACTTCCAGGGAAGCCCGGCCATCTGGTCGCCCCATTGGAAAGCATCGCGGGCGACCAGATGGCCCGGATCGAAAGGACTCCCAGCTCCCCATCCACCCCAAGCCTTCGCGGTAGGGTTCCTGACTGCCAGCCCACGCAAGGCAGGGCTCTTGGACCCCGGCTGGGCCTCAGGCGCAGGTTGGACCACCGGAGCTCTAGGGCCCGGACGACCTGGGGGAGGAATGCCCGGGACCCGTGGAGCCCGTCCTGGGTACTTTGACATGCCGTCGGCCTGGAGGTGGGTGCCCCGGACGCCCCGGGGGAAGCTGCCCGGGACCCATGGAGCCCGTCCTGGGTACTTTGACATTCCGTCGGCCTGGAGGTGGGTCCCCCGGACGCCCGGGGGGGTGGTCTGCCCGGGACCCATGGAGCCCGTCCTGGGTACTTTGCCTATGCCGTTGGCCTCATGGAGATGGGTGCCCCGGACGCCCGGGGGGACGAATGCCCGGGACGCATGGAGCCCGTCCTGGGCACTTTTCAATGCCTTCGGCCTGGAGCCCCCAGACACCCAGGGGAGGACCACCGTGAAAGCCATGGAGCCCGACCCGGGCACTCTGCCATGCCGTCGGCCTGGATGGAGCCCCGGACGCCCGGGGGACGAATGCCCGGGACGCATGGAGCCCGTCCTGGGCACTTTTCAATGCCGTCAGCCTGGAAGGAGCCCCGGACGCCCGGGGGACGACTGCCCAGGAGCCATGGAGCCCGTCCTGGGCAATTTGACATGCAGTTGGCCTGGAGGAAGGAAGCCCCGGGTGGCCTAGGGAGGTGTTGCCCAGGCATAGCCCATCTGGTCCCCATGGCAGAGAACCACCAGCCTCGGAGGGGTGTCCGGGCGTACCCTTCTCCCTAGTAATCCGGAGGAAAATGACCCCCTTTTCTTGTAATCTGTGCACGCGAGGTGACAGAGGGGACCCAAGGCGCGAATGTACCCAACCTCCTGGAGCCCTCGCTGGGATCCGGGCGGCGAATGGCACCTCATCGGGACTTCCAGGGAAGTTCGGCTATCTGGTCGCCCCTCAGGAAAGCGTTGCGGGCGACCAGATGCCCGAGGGGATCCGGGCGAGCAGATGGCCGAGGGAATCTGGGCGATCAGATGGCTGGACACGGAAGTGAAGCCGCCTGGACTCTCCCGACCCTGTCCCCGTCCCCGTGCCCGTGCCCGGGACGCATGGAGCCCGTCCTGGGCACTTTTCCATGCCTTCGGCCTGGAGCCCCCAGACACCCAGGGGAGGACCACCGTGAAAGCCATGGAGCCCGACCCGGGCACTCTGCCATGCCGTCGGCCTGGATGGAGCCCCGGACGCCCGGGGGACAAATGCCCGGGACGCATGGAGCCCGTCCTGGGCACTTTCGAAGCCCCGACACCCTGGGGAGGACCACCCTGGAAACCATGGAGCCCGACCCGGGCACTCTGCCATGCCGTCGGCCTGGATGGAGCCCCGGACGCCCGGGGGACAAATGCCCGGGACGCATGGAGCCCGTCCTGGGTACTTTTCCATGCCGTCGGCCAGGAGCCCCCTGACACCCAGGGGAGGACCACCGTGAAAACCATGGAGCCCGACCCGGGCACTCTGCCATACCGTCAGCCTGGATGTAGCCCCGGACGCCCGGGGGACGAATGCCCGGGACGCATGGAGCCCGTCCCGGGCACTCTGCCATGCCGTCCTGACAAATTCGTACGGACTCCTAACCTTACGACACGGATCGGAATCGAGCCCTCTCTGACCCAGCAGTTTCAGGCGCCCGGGGGACGAATGCCCGGGACGCATGGAGCCCGACCCGGGCACACTGCCTTGCCGCCGGCCTGGATGGAGCCCCGGACGCCCGGGGGACGAATGCCCGGGACGCATGGAGCCCGTCCCGGGCACTCTGCCATGCCGTCGGCCTGGATGGAGCCCCGGACGCCCGGGGGACGACTGCCCAAGAGCCATGGAGCCCATCCCGGGCACTCTGCCATGCCGTCCCGACAAATTCGTACGGACTCCTAACCTTCCGACACGGATCGGAATCGAGCCCTTTCTGACCCAGCAGATTTCAGGTTGATTTGCTATATACTTTACGTACGATTTTATGGGGGCCGATTCCGATCCGGTACGTAAAAGCAAATACGACCGACATGTCGGACAACCACGTACACCCAGGGGATAGGACTGCCCGGGTCACATGGACCCCGTCCTGGGCACTCTGATCTGCCGCCGGCGCCGGGGATCGAACCGTGATCACCAGATGGGGATATCCCAAAAATCTGGCATGGATACGGCCCGCCAGGACAGGTTTGGGCACCCCTGTTGTACGGACTCCCAAGCCCTACGGTCCTTCTGACACGGATCGGAATCGAACCCAGCAGATTTCGCGTTGACTGCCTCTTATCAGGGGTGCCCAAACCAGTCCTGGCGGGCCGTATCCATGCCAGATTTTTGGGATATCCCCATCTGGGGATCACGGTTCGATCCCCGGCACCGGCGGCAGATTAGCCCAGCACCAGGTGACTCTGGGAAATAGCTGGCGCCGCGGCTAGGGCGGCTGACTCCGGAATCTGGAGATTTTTTTATTTAAGGTTTTTGTAGAGCGCGTAGTAACCCTCGAGCATCCCAGAGATCAGGGTTCGATCCCCGGCACCGGCCGCAGATTAGCCCAGCACCACGTGACTCTGGGAAATAGCTGGCGCCGCGGCTAGGGAGGCTGACTCCGGAATCTGGAGATCACGGTTCGATCCCCGGCACCGGCGGCAGATTAGCCCAGCACCAGGTGACTCTGGGAAATAGCTGGCGCCGCGGCTAGGGCGGCTGACTCCGGAATCTGGAGATTTTTTTATTTAAGGTTTTTGTAGAGCGCGTAGTAACCCTCGAGCATCCCAGAGATCAGGGTTCGATCCCCGGCACCGGCCGCAGATTAGCCCAGCACCATTTGACTCTGGGCAATAGCTTGCTTAATCTTCCCAACGGCCCCTAGCGCCTAGAGACCCTTACGGGTGATTGTGCGCCTTACAAATGTGGATTATTATTATTATTATTATTATTTGGGCCGATTCCGATCCGGTTCGTAAAAGCACATCTGCCCGAATCTGTCGGACAACCACGTACGCCCGGGAGAGGACTGCCCGGGACCCGTGGAGCCCGTCCTGGTCACTCTGACCTGCCATCGGCCTGGAGAAGGGAGCGCCGGACGCCCGGGGGGAGGACTGCCCGGGACCCGTGGAGCCCGTCCTGGGCACTCTGACCTGCCGTCTGCCCGGGGAAGGGAGCCCCGGACGCCCGGGGGGAGGACTGCCCGGGACCCATGGAGCCCGTCCTGGGCACTCTGACCTGCCGACGGCCCGGGGAAGGGAGCCCCGGACGCCCGGGGGAGGACTGCCCGGGACCCGTGGAACTCGTCCTGGGCACTCTGACTTTCTGCTGACCCGGGGAAGGGAACCCCGGACGCCCGGGAGCCGTGGAGCCCGTCCTGGGCACTCTGACAAGCCGTCGGACCGGGGAAGGGAGCCCCGGACGCCCGGGACCCGTGGAGCCTGTCCTGGGAACTCCGGCATGCCGTTGGCCCAGGGAAGGGAGTCCCAGATACCCGGGACCCGTGGAGCCCGTCATGGGCACTCTGACAAGCCGGTGTCCCGGGGAAGGGAGCCCCGGACGCCGGGGACTCGTGGAGCCCGTCCTGGGCACTCTGGCATGCCGTTGGCACGGGGAAGGGAGCCCCAGATGCCCGGGACCCGTGGAGCCCGTCCTGGGCACTCTGACAAGCCGTTGTCCCGGGGAAGGGAGCCCCGGACGCCGGGGACTCGTGGAGCCCGTCCTGGGCACTCTGGCATGCCGTTGGCCCGGGGAAGGGAGCCCAAGATGCCCGGGACCCGTGGAGCCCGTCCTGGGCACTCTGACAAGCCGTTGTCCCAGGGAAGGGAGCCCCGGACGCCCGGGACTCGTGGAGCCCGTCCTGGGCATTCTGGCATGCCGTTGGCCCGGGGAAGGGAGCCCCGGACGTCCGGGGCCCGTGGAGCCCATCCTGGGCACTCTGACAAGCCGTTGGCCCGGGGAAGGGAGAGCCGGACACCCAGCGGAGGAATGCCCGGGACCCATGGAGCCCGTCCTGGGCAATCTGACCTGCCGTCGGCCCGGAGAAGGGAGCGACGGACGCCCGGGGGGAGGAATGCCCGGGACGCATGGAGCCCATCCTGGGCACTTTGACATGCCATCGGCCTTGAGACCCGGGGGACGACTGCCCGGGAAGCATGGAGCCCGACCTGGGCACTCGCTCATGCCGTTGGCCTGGAGACCCGGGGGACGACTGCCCGGGGCGCATGGAGCCCGACCTGGGCACTCGCTCATGCCGTTGGCCTGGAGACCCGGGGGACGACTGCCCGGGACGCATGGAGCCCGTCCTGGGCACTTTGACATGCCGTTGGCCTGGAGGAGGGAAGCCCCGGGTGTTGTTACCCAGGCATAGCCCATCTGGTCCCCCTGGCAGAGAACCACCAGCCTTCCAGGGGTGTCCGGGCATACCCTTACCCCTAGTAATCCGGAGGAAAATTACCCCCCTTTCTTGTAATCTGTGCACACGAGTTGACAGAGGGGACCCAAGGCGTAAAAGTACCCGACCTCCTGGAGCCCTCGCTGGGATCGGGGAGGCAAATGGCACCTCATAGGGACTTCCAGGGAGGTTTGGCCATCTGGTCGCCCTTTTGGATAGCATTGCGTGCGACCAGATGGCCGAGGGGAAAGGTGCAACCAGGTGGCCGGGAACGAAAGGACTCCCTGCTTCCCACCCCGAGCCTTCGTGGTAGGGCTGCTGCCTGCCCACGCCGGGCAGGGCTCGGGGACCCCGGCTGGGCCTCAGGCACGGTGAGGACCACCGGAGCTCCCAGGCCCGGACGCCCGGGACGACGACTGCCCGGGACGCATGGAGCCCGTCCTGGGCACTTTGACATGCCGTCGGCCTGGAGACCCGGGGGACGACTGCCTGGGACGCATGGAGCCCGTCCTGGACATTTTGACATGCCGTCGGCCTGGAGACCCGGGGGACGACTGCCCGGGACGCATGGAGCCCGTCCTGGGCACTTTGACATGCCGTCGGCCTGGAGACCCGGGGGACGACTGCCTGGGACGCATGGAGCCCGTCCTGGACATTTTGACATGCCGTCGGCCTGGAGACCCGGGGGACGACTGCCCGGGACGCATGGAGCCCGTCCTGGGCACTTTGACATGCCGTCGGCCTGGAGACCCGGGGGACGACTGCCCGGGACGCATGGAGCCCGTCCTGGGCACTTTGACATGCCGTCGGCCCGGAGAAGGGAGCGCCGGACACCCAGGGAAGGACTGCCCGGGACCCATGGAGCCCGTCCTGGGCAATCTGACCTGCCGTCGGCCCAGGGAAGGGAGCGGCGGATGCCCGGGGGGAGGAATGCCCGGGACGCATGGAGCCCGTCCTGGGCACTTTGACATGCCGTCGGCCCGGAGACCCGTGGGACGACTGCCCGGGACGCATGGAGCCCGTCCTGGGCACTTTGACATGCCGTCGGCCTGGAGACCCGGGGGACGACTGCCCGGGACGCATGGAGCCCGTCCTGGGCACTTTGACATGCCGTCGGCCTGGAGATCCGGGGGACGACTGCCCGGGACGCATGGAGCCCGTCCTGGGCACTTTGACATGCCATCGGCCTGGAGACCCGGGGGACGACTGCCCAAGAGCCATGGAGCCCGTCCTGGGCAATTTGACAAGCCGTTGGCCTGGAGGAAGGAAGCCCCGGGTGGCCTAGGGAGGTGTTACCCAGGCATAGCCCATCTGGTCCCCCTAGCAGAGAACCACCAGCCTTGGAGGGGTGTCCGGGCATACCCTGCCCCCTAGTAATCCGGAGGGAAATTACCTGACTTTCTTGCAATCTGTGCACACAAGGTGACAGAGGGGACCCAAGGCGCGAAAGTACCCGACCTCCTGGAGCCCTCGCTGGGATCCGGAAGGCGAATGGCACCTCATCATGACTTCCAGGGCGACCAGATGGCCGGGACCAAAAGGACGCCAATC
>NW_027611866.1:0-89000 GCF_964261635.1 Lissotriton helveticus
GTGGTAATGCCCTTTGGTTTGAAGAATGCACCTGCCACTTTCCAAAGGTTGGTGAACCAAGTCCTTACTGGGTTGGATGACTTTTGCGCAGCATATCTAGATGATATTGCTGTCTTTAGCTCCACCTGGGAGGATCACCTGATCCACCTGAAGAAAGTTTTGGAGGCCCTGCAGAAGGCAGGTGTAGGAGAGTAGGGTCTGCTATCCTATGGTCACCCCAAATTTTTGCTTTTTGCTTCACTGGTTTTCGACTACTGAGGCTGTGGGCCTGCTGATCAGACCCCCAGCCTGCTGTTCTCTCACTAAATTACTGACACATGTGCTATAGGCACATACCAATTGGAAATGGACTCCTTGTCAGCCCCTGTATAATGCACTATAGGTGCCCAGGGCATAGGGGCCACCAAGGCCTACCAGGGGCTGCAGCCTATCTTTTGCCACCCTTGGCTGGTTCTTAAATTGACACAACTGGCTGATCACTCAGCTGGGGTAAGGTGGTGTACACACCCCTTGCTTAGATATAGTATACCTATGTCTAAACCTATATCTGGACACATGTAAACCTGTGAGCCACTCCTATGGAAGGCCTCATCAATCCTGGAGGCAGAGTGCGTGGTTTTATGTGAGATGGAGCTCTAGCATGAGCTGAGCCTGTCTGCAGCTGTCGGGAACAACTCCCTAAGCTGTTTCAGGATAATGCCATACCATATACTCTTAAGTGCCTTATAATCCTCGCGGTTAAATAGCAACTTTGGTTTGGCTTTATCAAAACATGTCGTGTAAGGTGTCATACGATTTGGAATACCATCCCCTCGCCAGTTCTGGCGACGGGGATGGCATTCCACCCCTCTAGAGGGGTAAGACATGTTACTTCACTTAAATGCGGTTAATTTCTCCAAAGACCTTAAGATCCACAAAATGGATGCCTCTGCCACAGACAAATGTCTGGACCCCTGCAGTTGACCGAAACTCAACCAAATGGGTCCTGGACAAAGGGTTTCCTGTCACAGGAGGGTGTCACCGCCCTCCAGACAGGAGATAGTGGATTGTAGCAGGGAGGT
Organism: Lissotriton helveticus; assembly: GCF_964261635.1. Taxonomy (NCBI): domain Eukaryota; kingdom Metazoa; phylum Chordata; class Amphibia; order Caudata; family Salamandridae; genus Lissotriton; species Lissotriton helveticus. Next base: position 1,062 of record NW_027611866.1, read on the forward strand.
TTGAAAGAAACCAGACACTGCTTGGGGCGCACAAGGCTGCCCCTTGCATAATCCGGCCAAACCGGTTCTGGGGCACTCCAGCCCTCGTGCCAGGGCGGCCTGGATCAAAGGAAGGGGGTGTATCCACCCACTTCCTGGGTCCCACCCATAGGAGGGGACCTAGCAGGTAATCACGCCCCCCAGATTCGAATAAAAGTGGGAGCAGTGCCAATGCACATCAGATTTCCTGGAAGAAACATTTGAAACGAAATTCTGGACCCTTCGCCCTCCATCTCAACGTGGAAGCCCGAAGAATCTCCCTTGTGGTCAAGGAGTGACCACCCTGCAGCAGCAGGCACCATCCAGCCCTCGACATCTACTTAGTTGCAGTTCCCGCCGGAACTCGAGCGACTGAGATTGACGAGATCAAGCCTGCCTGCCTTCTAACAGCCCGATCCACAGTCCCTGCAAAGCTGAGACCCGTGGAGGCGACCGGAAGCGTGGGGCACGCCATCTTGAATTGACCACGAGACGCTGACCGTGCAGCCCACGAGTGATCCTCGAAGCTGTGCACCGGGGTTTGAGAAGCCCCCACCCTGAGCTGCTCCTGAGCCGAAGTTCAGCCCTCCACACTCGACGAGTGGTGCGTGGGGCCCTTTGGCTCTATTTGGCTCAACGCGTTGGCCCGGTCACTTGCCAGCTGGCTAGTGGTCCCTGTGCCGACGAAACGACTAAGAAGACTCGTGAATCTGGTTGCTCCAGATCCACACCAGCTCCCCTGAAAAGGAGCCCCGACTCTGACCTTCCTGGTCCGAGTGAGAAGCAATCTTCTGATCCCGCGTGGATCGCTCTTGCCAAGGCTTGTTTGCTCCAAACTTGAAGCTGACTGCACCGACGGTGAGAGCCTGCGTGGGACAGATCGTGACCTGCTCCTGGACGTCGCAGATGCCCCAGAGCCCACGTGACAGCGGAGAGAAGCTCCTCGACGACCACCTGATTGCGCCCGACATTGCCTGGTTCCGTCCTGGTTCCACCCTGGTCACTGCTGAGTGACCCAGACTCTGTCCCCTCTGCTTTCAGGTACTCTTCGACTTGAGTCCACCCTTGGACTCCACCGGACACTTCATCTTTAACCCGCCTGCAGCCCTTTCAGCTCCAAGCACCAAGAGCCTGCGTGTCAGAACCCGACGCCACTTCGACCCTGTGCACCCACTTCCTGTGGGTGAGGTAACTTTGCTCCGCCGGTGTTCCCACACTGGTGCACACCTCTAGGGTCTGTGTGTTAAGTTTTGTTCCTCTAGGTTCAGCGGAAGTGTCCTTTAACTTTAACTTTACAACTTTTACGCACCATTGGTTAACATTGGTGCGTGCGTGCGCTTCCCGCACCTCTCCCGAATCCCGAGGGCCATTCCCGACTTCAGCATTGCTTGTCCTGACTGCTCCCAGCGATTCCCTAGGCCCTAGGCCTAACCACTGCTCGAGTGGCCTCTCTTATACCACTTGTTTAGTATATGGTTTGAGTGGCCCCCTGCCCTCATCCATAATTGTGCAACTTTGTATGTTTAAACAGTGCTTTTGATTTAACGCTTGTGCCCCTTTATTCATAAAGAATACTGGGGATTGTTTTTAGTAATAAACACATATATTTTTATAATATATACTTGTGTGGTGTCCTTTCATTTGATATTACAGGATTGTATGTGGTAAAACAGCTCGCTTAACACGACCTCTTAAGTTAAGCCTTTAGGCTGCTTAGTCCATGCTACCCCTAGGATAGCTTGTCTAATAAGGTTGACTTACAACCAGACACCATAAGGGATTGTTTGGTCAGGTAGTAGGTGGTTCCAGAATTGGAAACATCCCCTACCAGGCCAACTTCTCACATTGGTGAGCAGCGGTGCGGATTTGAGCTTGCTGTTGTTTTACCATTGCAATCTTTGTATCAAATTGAAAGATCACATCAAGTACCTCTAGGTACATATAAAATCAAAAGCTTAGCATATTAAGTTCTACTGAACTTAGTAGTTGTAGGTTGAAGGGATTAGCACACCCTGACTACAACTCACTAGTAAGGTACAGTAGGAAAACACTTAGTGTAGGTAGGTGCATCACTTACACCACACTAGAGTCATGTCTGACACAGGAAAAGCCTCAGGGTCTGCTCCTGTGACAGCTGACCTTACCCAGGCAACTTCCAGCTATGACAAACTAACCCGAAGGGACTTGATTGCCTTGTGCAAATCAAGAGGGTTAAAAAGGGGCAGAAGTCCCACCTGCCAAATCCTGATAGACATCCTAGAACAGGATGACTTAGAGAAGGTGAATGGAATTCCCTTACAGTCAGGAAGTGGAGAGAAACCCCCTGTAACTGACACCCCTCAGGAGGAAGATGGAGAGGAGGGGGAGGAGGACTCAGATGTTGAGGACACCGAAGATCAGGATCAGAGGGGTAGCCAGGTCCTAGTTGCCAGGCTTAACCAGGCCAACTTAGACCTACTGGGAAATGGAGAGGGCCAGCACCTCCCCAGATCCCACAGTCTTATTCTCCCAGGCAACAGAAGAGTGAGATCTCCCTCAGGGGACTCTCATATTTCTAGTGCCTCCAGAGAATCTGAGAGAGGTATGACTGCCTCTCAAAAGACTGAGCATAGGGCCAGAATGAGGGCTGTCAGACTCCAAATAGAGAGGGAGGAGGTAGCCCTGGCTCAAGCTAAACTTACCTTGGCTCAAGCTAGATTTACCTTGGCAAGAGAGCAGAAATTAAGTGGCTTAGATGCCACTGGTGGCAGCAATTTTCCAAGAGAAAAAGACAGGGGCTATGACAATAGAAACCTGACAAAAATTGTGCCCCCCTTTAAAGAAGGGGATGACATCCACAAATGGATGACTGCTCTGGAGAGAGCCTGCATGGTACAGCAGGTTCCTCAAGATCAGTGGGCTGCAATTTTATGGTACTCCTTTTCTGAGAAAGGGAGGGACAGGCTCCTCACAGTTAGACCTGAGGATGACAAAAACGACTCTGTTTTGAAGAGTGCTCTTATTGAAGGGTTTGGCCTAACCACTGAGCAATACAGGTTGTTGTTCAGAGACACCCAAAAAGCACAGACTCAAGACTGGACTGATTTCGTTGAGTGTGCCACTAAGGCTTTGGAGGGTTGGTTGCAGGGAAGTAAAGTTTCAGACTATACAGGATTGTACAATCTTATAATGAGAGAACAGATCCTTAATAACTGTACAAACCAGCTGTTGCATCAATACCTTATTGACTCTGATCTGACCTCTCCCCAAGAATTGGGAAAGAAGGCGGACAAATGGGTCAGAACAAGGATTAAGCAGAAACCCCAGAACCAAGGTGGTGACCAGAAGAAAACAGACCAGAAGGGTGGTAATCAGAAAGATAAAGAAAAAGACCAGAAGTCTTCAGGCCCCCAAACTAATAGTAAGGAGGGTGGTTCCCAAAATGGAAACAAGAAGAAGAAGAACAAAGGTCCAAAGACACCTTGGTGTAATACCTGCAAATCAGTTTCACACTGGGGCAGTGAATGCACCAAGGCAAATCCAGTCCCCACCACTCCAGCTCCTAAAGCAACTGCAACCCCAAGTACAGTAAGCAGTGGTGGAACACAGTCCAAGGGTGTAGCTGGGTTGACCCTGGGTATTGAAGTAGGATCTGGCCTAGTCAGAATCCCTACACAGGCAGTTCTCCTGTATGATGTGGACATTGAGTTGCCCACTGCAGTAAGCCCCAGTAACCTGGGCAAATACAGACAGACTCCCTTAATTAATGAGAAACTGGCTCAAGCTTACAGGGACACATGTGCCAGTGTCACAATGGTGACACCTGACTTTGTGGACCCTGGACAGATTGTACTAGGTGAGAGCTACCTAGTAACCAATGCAAGCAACTCCACTACTTCCCATAGTGTGGCAGTTGTGAACTTCTCCTGGGGAGGGGTTGATGGCCTAAAGAAGGTTGTGGTGAGTGCAGACCTACCAGTAGACTGTCTGTTAGGAAATGACCTTGAAAGCTCAGCATGGTCAGAAGTGGAGTACAGGACTCATGCAGAAATGCTAGGGATTTCAGAGCATGTCCTTGCCATGACAAGGGCTCAGGCTAAGAAGTGCCTTCCTGAACCAGTGGTGGATCTTGAAACAATAGACCAGCCACAACCCAAGAGAAGGAGCAAGAGAGGAAAGGCTCAGCCTTCCACCTTGCCCCAGGTTGAGGATCAGGTTTCAGAGGAAACTGATTCTGCAGTCCAAGAGGAGACTGTCTCTGAGGAGCTTGAACCTGACCAGGTTGAGTTTCTGGGGACAGGGGGACCCTCAAGGGCAGACCTGAGGCAGGCTCAATTAGATTGCCCTTCCCTTGAACCCCTCAGACAGCAGGCTGCTGCTGAGGCTGCTGGGGATGCCCAAGGTACCCATACTGTGTATTGGGATGATGGACTCCTTTACTCAGAGGCTAGAGCCCCCAAGCCTGGCATGACCAGGAGGTTGGTTATACCTCTGCAGTTTAGGGGGTTCCTCCTTACCTTGGCCCATGATATTCCCCTTGCAGGACACTTAGGCCAGAACAAGACGTGGGACAGGCTTGTTTCACACTTTCACTGGCCTCACATGTCAGAGGATGTCAAGGAGTTTTGTCGCTCCTGTGTCACTTGCCAAGCCAGTGGTAAGTCAGGTGGCACAACAAAGGCCCCCCTAATACCACTACCTGTGGTGGGAGTTCCCTTTGAAAGAGTTGGAATTGATATTGTGGGTCCAATGGACCCCCAAACAGCATCTGGGAACAGATTCATACTGGTGGTAGTGGATCATGCCACCAGGTATCCAGAGGCTATTCCCCTAAGGACCACCACAGCCCCTGTGGTGGCAAAGGCCCTCATTGCAGTTTTCTCAAGAGTGGGCTTTCCTAAGGAGGTACTATCAGATAGAGGCACGAATTTTATGTCTAGCTATCTGAAAGCAATGTGGAAGGAATGTGGAGTAAACTATAAGTTTACCACCCCATATCATCCACAATGCAATGGGCTTGTGGAGAGATTTAACAAGACCCTAAAAGGCATGATAAAAGGATTACCAGAGAAGCTCAGGCGGAAATGGGACATTCTTTTACCCTGCCTGCTCTTTGCTTACAGAGAGGTCCCACAGAAGGGGGTTGGCTACAGCCCTTTTGAACTTGTTGAACCTGTTTACAGACATGACAATAAGGCTTTTTCTCTGTTGAAGAAGTGTCTTGGGACCCACCCCCATTCTTGGAGTTTTGGGGCCCTGTGGAAGTCTTTTCTTTATTTTTATCCCCACCCTTATCTTGAGGCTTGGTAGACTCCTTCTTCTGGTTACTGTCCTGATTCTTATGCCTAATCCTGGTTCTGACCCACTTGTCTGCCTTCTTTCCCAATTCTTGGGGAGAGGTCAGATCAGAGTCCACCAGGTGCTGGTGTAAGAGCTGGTTCTGACAATTACTTAGGATCTGCTCCCTCATAATCAAATTATACAATCCTGTAAAGTCATGTTCTTTGCTGCCATGTAGCCAACCCTCCAGAGCCTTAGTTGCACAATCAACAAAATCAGTCCAGTCCTGAGTCTGTGTCTTCTGGGTGTCTCTGAACTTCAACCTGTACTGTTCAGTGGTTAAGCCAAACCCATCTATTAGGACACTCTTCAGGACTGTGAGAAGTTGGCCTGATAGGTGATGTTTCCAATTCTGGAACCACCGGTTATCAGACCAAACAATCCCTTATGGTGTCTGGTTGCAAGTCAACCTTATTAGACAAGCTATCCTAGGGGTAGCATGGACTAAGCAGCCTAAAGGCTTAACTTAAGAGGTCGTGTTAAGCGAGCTGTTTTACCACATACAATCCTGTAATATCAAATGAAAGGACACCACACAAGTATATATTATAAAAATATATGTATTTATTACTAAAAACAATCCCCAGTATTCTTTATGAATAAAGGGGCACAAGCGTTAAATCAAAAGCACAGTTTAAACATACAAAGTTGACAATTATGGATGAGGGCGGGGGGCCACTCAAACCATATACTAAACAAGTGGTATAAGAGATACCAATCGAACAGTGGTTAGGCCTAGGGCCTAGGGAATCGCTGGGAGCAGTCGGGACAAGCAGTGCTGAAGTCGGGAAAAGCCCGCGGGATTCGGGTGCAGTGCGGAAAGCGCACGCATGCACCAATGTTAACCAATGGTGCGTAAAAGTTGTAGAGTTAAAGTTTAAGGACACTTCCGCTGAACCTAGAGGAACAAAACTTAAGACACAGACCCTAGAGATGTGTACCAGTGTGGGAACACCGGCGGAGCAAAGTTACCTCACCCACAGGAAGCGGGTGCACAGGGTCGAAGTTGAGTCGGGTTTCGTCACGCAGGCTCTTGGTGCTTGAAGCTGAAAGGGCTGCAGGCGGGGTGAAAGAGAAGTGTCCGGTGGAGTCCAAGGGTGGACTCGAGTCGAAAAGTACCTGAAAGCAGAGGGGACAGAGTCTGGGTCACTCAGCAGTGACCAGGGTGGAACCAGGACGGAACCAGGCAATGTCGGGCGCAATCAGGTGGTCGTCGAGGAGCTTCTCTCCGCTGTCACGTGGGCTCTGGGGCATCTGCGACGTCCAGGAGCGGGTCACGATCTGTCCCACGAGGGCTCTCACCGTCGGCGCAGTCGGCTTCAAGTTTGGAGCAAACAACACTTGGCAAGAGCAATCCACGCGGAACCGGGAGATTGCTTCTCACTCGAACCAGGAGGGTCAGAGTCGGGGCTCCTTTTCAGGGGAGCTGGTGCAGATCTAGAGCAACCAGAGTTGCAGGTCGAATTTCAAAGTTCGTCGGTACAGGGGCCACTAGCCGGCTGGCAAGTGACCGGGCCAACGTGTTGAGCCAAATGGAGCAGAAGGGCCCCACGCAGCACTCGTCGAGTGTGGAGGGCTGAACTTCGGTGCAAGAGTGGCTCAGGGTTGGGGCTTCTCAAACCCCGGTGTACAGCTTCGAGGGTCACTCGTGGGATGCACGGTCAGCGTCTTGTGGTCAATTCAAGATGGCATGCCCCACGCTTCTGGTCGCCTCCACGGGTCTCAGCTCTGCAGGGACTGTGGATCGGGCTGTTGGAAGGCAGGCAAGCTTGATCTCGTCAATCTCTGTCGCTTGAGTTCCGGCAGGAACTGCGACAAAGCAGACGTCGATGGCTGGATGGTGCCTGTTTGCACAGGGTGGTCACTCCTTGACCACAAGGGAGATTCTTCAGTCTTCTACGTTGAGTAGGATGTCGAAGGGTCCAGAGTTTCGTTTCTTATGTTTCATCAGGAAATCTGAAGTGCATTGGCACTGCTCCCAGTCTTATACTAATTTTGGGGGCTGGATTACCTGCTAGGTCCCCTCCTATGGGTGGGACCCAGGAAGTGGGTGGATACACCCCCTTCCTTTGATCCAGGCCGCCCTGGCATGAGGGCTGGAGTGCCCCAGAACCGGTTTGGCCTGATTATACAAGGGGCAGCCTTGTGCGCCCCAGGCAGTGTCTGGTTTCTTTCAGACCTCCCTGCTACAATCCACTATCTCCTGTCTGGAGGGTGGTAACACCCCCCTGCGACAGGAAACCCTTTGTCCAGGCCCCATTTGGCTGAGTTTCGGTCAGCTTCAGGGGGTCAGACTCTTGTCTGTGGCAGAGGCATCCATTTTGTGGATCTAAGGTCCTTTTAGAAATTAACCGCATTTAAGTAAAGTAACATGTCTTACCCCTCTAGAGGGGTGGAATGCTATCCCCATCGCCAGAACTGGCGAGGGGATAGTATTCCAAATCGTATTACACCTTACACGACATGTTTTGATAAAGCCAAACCAGAGTTGCTATATAACCGCAAGGATTATAATGCACTTAAGAGTATATGGTATGGCATTATCCTGAAACAGCTTAGGGAGTTGTTCCCGACAGCTGCAGACAGGCTCAGCTCATGCTAGAGCTCCATCTCACATTAAACCACGCACTCTGCCTCCAGGATTGATGAGGCCTTCCATAGGAGTGGCTCACAGGTTTATATGTGTCCAGATATAGGTTTAGATATAGGTATACTATATCTAAGTAAGGGGTGATTACACCACCTTACCCCAGCTGAGTGATCAGCCAGTTGTGTCAATTTAAGAACCAGCCAGGGGTGGCAAAATATATGCTGCAGCCCCTGGTAGGCCTTGGTGGCCCCTATGCCCTGGGCACCTATAGTGCATTATACAGGGGCTGACAAGGAGTCCATTTCCAATTGTGGTATGTACCTAGGGTACATGGAATCCATTTTACAGAGAGAGCAGATGGCCTGGGGCCCTGATTAGCAGGGAACCAGGTCAACTAAGTCAAAAAACCAGCTAAACACAGGCAATAAATCTGGGGTAACCATAGTCAGGTAGCCACCTTCCTACAAGGACTTTGTAATTGTTTGCATCCTCATGTCTAACAGTGAGGAGCTTATCTCTCCCTTTCTCTGAAAAGGAGTACCATAAGATTGCTGCCCACTGTTCCTCAGGAACCTGCTGTACCATGCAGGCTCTCTCAAGAGCAGTTATCCACTTGTGGATGTCATCCCCTTCCTTGTAGGGGGGCACAATCTTTGTCAGGTTTCTACTATCATAGGACCTGGGTTTCTCTTTAGGAATATTGCTGCCACCAGTGGCATCTAAGCCACACAATTTTTGCTCTCTTGCCAAGGCAAGTCTAGCTTGAGCCAAGGCTACCTCCTCCCTCTCTATTTGGAGTTTGACAGCCCTCATTCTGGACCTATGCTCTATCTTCTGAGAGGCAGTCATACCTCTCTGAGATTCTCTTGAGGCACTAGAAATATGAGAGTCCCCTGAGGGAGATCTCACTCTTCTGTTGCCTGGGAGAATGATATGGTGGGATCTGGGGAGGTGCTGGCCCTCTCCATTTCCCAGTAGGTCTAAGTTGGCCTGGTTAAGCCTGGCAACTAGGACCTGGCTACCCCTCTGATCCTGATCTTCTGGGTCCTCTACATCTGAGTCCTCCTCCTCCTCTTCTTCCTCCTCTTCTCCTTCCTCTGGAGGGGTATCAGTTACAGGGGGGTTCACTCCATCTCCTGACTCTAAGGGAACTTCATTCGCCTTCTCTAAGTCATCCTGTTCTAGAATGGCTATCAGGATAGGACATGTGGGACTTCTGCCCCTTTTTAACCCTCTTGATATGCACAAGGCAATCAAGTCCTTTCGGGTTAATTTGTCATAGCTGGAAGTTGCCTTGGTAAGGTCAACTGTCACAGGAGCAGACCCTGAGGCTTTTCCTGTGTCAGACATGACTACTAGTGAGGTGTAAGTGGTGCACTTACCTACACTAAGTGTTTTCCTACTGTACCTTGCTAGTGAGTTGTAGTCAGGGTGTGCTAATCCCTTTAATCTACAACTACTAAGTTCAGTAGAACTTAAATATGCTAAGCTTTTGATTTATATGTACCTTGAGGTACTTGATGTGATCTTTCAATTTGATAAAAGATTGCAATGGTAAAACAACAGCAAGCTCAAATCCCACCGCTGCCACCAATGTGAGAAGTTGGCCTGATAGGTGATGTTTCCAATTCTGGAACCACCGGTTATCAGACCAAACAATCCCTTATGGTGTCTGGTTGTAAGTCAACCTTGTTAGACAAGCTATCCTAGGGGTAGCATGGACTAAGCAGCCTAAAGGCTTAACTTAAGAGGTCGTGTTAAGCGAGCTGTTTTACCACATACAATCCTGTAATATCAAATGAAAGGACACCACACAAGTATATATTATAAAAATATATGTATTTATTACTAAAAACAATCCCCAGTATTCTTTATGAATAAAGGGGCACAAGCGTTAAATCAAAAGCACAGTTTAAACATACAAAGTTGCACAATTATGGATGAGGGCGGGGGGCCACTCTAACCATATACTAAACAAGTGGTATAAGAGATACCAATCGAACAGTGGTTAGGCCTAGGGCCTAGGGAATCGCTGGGAGCAGTCGAGACAAGCAATGCTGAAGTCGGGAGAGGCCCACGGGATTCGGGAGCAGTGCGGAAAGCGCACGCGTGCACCAATGTTAACCAATGGTGCGTAAAAGTTGTAAAGTTAAAGTTTAAGGACACTTCCGCTGAACCTAGAGGAACAAAACTTAAGACACAGACCCTAGAGATGTGTACCAGTGTGGGAACACCGGCGGAGCAAAGTTACCTCACCCACAGGAAGCGGGTGCACAGGGTCAAAGTTGAGTCGGGTTTCGTCACGCAGGCTCTTGGTGCTTGGAGCTGAAAGGGCTGCAGGCGGGGTGAAAGAGAAGTGTCCGGTGGAGTCCAAGGGTGGACTCGAGTCGAAAAGTACCTGAAAGCAGAGGGGACAGAGTCTGGGTCACTCAGCAGTGACCAGGGTGGAACCAGGACGGAACCAGGCAATGTCGGGCGCAATCAGGTGGTCGTCGAGGAGCTTCTCTCCGCTGTCACGTGGGCTCTGGGGCATCTGCGACGTCCAGGAGCGGGTCACGATCTGTCCCACAAGGGCTCTCACCGTCGGCGCAGTCGGCTTCAAGTTTGGAGCAAACAACACTTGGCAAGAGCAATCCATGCGGAACCGGGAGATTGCTTCTCACTCGAACCAGGAGGGTCAGAGTGGGGGCTCCTTTTCAGGGGAGCTGGTGCAAATCTGGAGCAACCAGATTTGCAGGTCGAATTTCAAAGTTCGTCGGTACAGGGGCCACTAGCCGGCTGGCAAGTGACCGGGCCAACGCGTTGAGCCAAATGGAGCAGAAGGGCCCCACGCAGCACTCGTCGAGTGTGGAGGGCTGAACTTCAGTGCAAGAGTGGCTCAGGGTTGGGGCTTCTCAAACCCCGGTGTACAGCTTCGAGGGTCACTCACGGGCTGCACGGTCAGCGTCTCGTGGTCAATTAAAGATGGCGTGCCCCACGCTTCCGGTCGCCTCCACGGGTCTCTGCTCTGCAGGGACTGTGGATCGGGCTGTTGGAAGGCAGGCAAGCTTGATCTCGTCGATCTCTGTCGCTCGGGTTCCGGCGGGAACTGCGACAAAGCAGATGTCGATGGCTGGATGGTGCCTGTTTGCACAGGGTGGTCACTCCTTGACCACAAGGGAGATTCTTCAGTCTTCTACGTTGAGTAGGATGTCGAAGGGTCCAGAGTTTCGTTTCTTATGTTTCATCAGGAAATCTAAAGTGCATTGGCACTGCTCCCAGTCTTATACTAATTTGGGGGGCTGGATTACCTGCTAGGTCCCCTCCTATGGGTGGGACCCAGGAAGTGGGTGGATACACCCCCTTCCTTTGATCCAGGCCGCCCTGGCACGAGGGCTGGAGTGCCCCAGAACTGGTTTGACCGGATTATGCAAGGGGCAGCCTTGTGCGCCCCAAGCAGTGTCTGGTTTCTTTCAAACCTCCCTGCTACAATCCACTATCTCCTGTCTGGAGGGTGGTAACACCCCCCTGCGACAGGAAACCCTTTGTCCAGGCCCCATTTGGCTGAGTTTCGGTCAGCTGCAGGGGGTCAGACTCTTGTCTGTGGCAGAGGCATCCATTTTGTGGATCTAAGGTCCTTTTAGAAATTAACCGCATTTAAGTAAAGTAACATGTCTTACCCCTCTAGAGGGGTGGAATGCTATCCCCGTCGCCAGAACACCTTACACAACATGTTTTGATAAAGCCAAACCAGAGTTGCTATATAACCGCGAGGATTATAAGGCACTTAAGAGTATATGGTATGGCATTATCCTGAAACAGCTTAGGGAGTTGTTCCCGACAGCTGCAGACAGGCTCAGCTCATGCTAGAGCTCCATCTCACATTAAACCACGCACTCTGCCTCCAGGATTGATGAGGCCTTCCATAGGAGTGGCTCACAGGTTTATATGTGTCCAGATATAGGTTTAGATATAGGTATACTATATCTAAGTAAGGGGTGATTATACCACCTTACCCCAGCTGAGTGATCAGCCAGTTGTGTAAATTTAAGAACCAGCCAGGGGTGGCAAAAGATATGCTGCAGCCCCTGGTAGGCCTTGGTGGCTCCTATGCCCTGGGCACCTATAGTGCATTATACAGGGGCTGACAAGGAGTCCATTTTCAATTGTGGTATGTACCTAGGGTACATGGAATCCATTTTACAGAGAGAGCAGATGGCCTGGGGCCCTGATTAGCAGGGAACCAGGTCAACTAAGTCAAAAAACCAGCTAAACACAGGCAACAAATCTGGGGTAACCATAGTCAGGTAGCCACCTTCCTACAGTGTCTAGTGGGGAAGTACCACTTCTAGACATGGCTGTACGTGTGCTGTTATGTTATGTTATGTTGTTATGTTAAGTAGCTTTTATATAGCGTACGGCTACATCCAGCAATTTGGCCGCAACAGGGTCGTCCGCCGTGTCAAGGTGGAAGTTGAAATCACCGGCCACAACACAATGCTGTGTGGTCAGCGCCAGCTCAGAGACGGCTGTCTGCAGATCCTCCAAAAAGGAACCCACCGGGCCTGGTGGTCTATAAACCAACAACCCCTTCAAGGCCTGACCTGGGGACAGTCTGAGCGTGAAGGCGAGCGACTCGGCATTCCCAATGGAGTTCAGGGGAAGCACCGAGCAGGAGACGCTCTTTTTCACCACAACCGCCACTCCCCCTCCCCTGCCCTTAACTCTGTCCTGCCGGAAGATATTGTACGCAGGAGGAATGGCTGAGAAGACGTCCGGATTGGAAGCCTCTCCCAGCCAAGTTTCGGTCAGTAGCAAGCACAGGGGATTTTCCCTGACCAGAAGATCGTAAATGTGCAGGGCGTGGCGCCCTACCGACCTCGTGTTCAGCAGCAGGCAAAGATGCTTCACGCCAGCTGTTGCCGGGTGAGGAACCGTAGCACAAATCCAGGAAGGCGTCCAACCACAGCCCGGACAGCGTCGTTTGCCCCTAAACCGCCCCGGGAAAATGGAGCGGCAAGAGCTAGAATGGCCCCGCATGTCCCGCAATGACGCAGAGGAATAGCAAATCATCTCAGCCAGAGTATTGCCGGACCGGGTGTAGAATCCGGTCATAGATAAATGACAGACTCAAAGGTATTAGAACGGAGAGTCTTTATTCGTAGCGTTACATCTCCTGCGACCTCAGCCACAGCCTCATCTCTCTCGAAGTCCCCGGCGCTCGCCTTGGAACGCCTGTCGCGGTGACATTCTAAGTGATGTCACCGCGAGGGCAGCTCCATTACATGCGAGGCGTCGGGGGGTTATTGTGTGGAAGATACCACACATCCCCCTTCCCTGCGGAAAGTAAAACACAAGTGTAATGCAAACAGTAGAACGTGCCCGGTGGTACAGTGACACCCAACAGGGTGTGAGACTGTCAACATTTTACTACATCTGACGAGAGGCTAGCAACACTGAAAATATGCCAAAGGTTACATCATTACATATTGATCAAAATATCTAGGGGGTCTGGTCACCCTCTTGACAGGCCTGCCGGTTGTGGGGGGAACCATGGTTTGCCTCTTAGTGGTGGGACTGGGGTCCTGCCTAGGGTCTCCCTCCCCCTCCCTTCCCCTTGGATTCTCAGGTGGATGGTACCTCACAACCCTTCCCAGGTTCCATATTTTTCCTTCTTGAGTCTTGACCGCATTTTTGAATAATTTGGTGATCTTGGTTGGGCTGGTGTATTCTGACCAACTCGCCCTCCCTGTTGGAGCCCTGATTTTGATGCTGTCTCCCACCTTGAATCCCACATCCTGCACGGCTTTGTGTCGGTCATATCCTTCTTTTCTCTTTTCCATGGCCTCCTTCTGCTTCTCCAAACTCCCAGCTTCTTTAGATCGGTCCGACCACCCCTTGTGCCACTCCATCCATCCTGGGGTCAGCTTAGTGTTGGGTATCCTGGCGCGGAGCAATTCAAACGGGGTGACTCCTGTTGTCTGATGTGGCGTGAACCTGTATGCCTCTAGACGTCTCCACGCCTCCTCCTTCCAACTCATGCCACTGGCCCTTGCCAATTGGATGCTTTCTTTGAGGGTTTTGTTAAAGCGTTCGACCATGCCATTCGTTTCGGGGTGGTACAGAGCGCAACGCTTGTGTCTGATGCCTCTTCCCTCCAAGAAGTCCTCCATCTCTTTGGAACACAGCTGTACACCGTTATCCGTCAAAATGTTTTTGGGTAGGCCTTCCCGGATGAACACCTCCTCCAGAAAGTTGATGACTGTCTTGGTCGTGACTTCGCTGACAAACTTTATCTCTGGCCACCTGGAGTACAAATCTACTAGCACCAAAATGTAGGGTGTCCGCTGCTCTCCCGACATGGGGCCCACGATGTCCAGTGCCAACTCGACCCACGGTCCTGAAGGGGGCGGCCTGCACACCATGGGTGGCGTCTGTTGCCTTAGGACCTTGTCGCTGCTGCTGCACGGGATGCACTCTCTGATTCTCCTTTCAGTGATCAGATCCATGCTCGGCCACCAGTAGCTTTCCCTGAGTCTCTGTTTGGTTTTGGTGATGCCCAAATGTCCCTCGTGGGCTAATTCGACCAGATTATTCCTCACGGCTGCAGGAGGTACCAGTCTTGTACCCCTGAATAGACATCCGTCTATTACGGACAACTCGTCTTTAATGGCCAAGTATGGCCGTAAGTTTTCATCCTGTTTGTCCCCGTGCTTCCAACCGCCTCTTACTCTTTCGTAAATTTCCTCCAACGTTTTGTCTTCTTCTATCGCCTTCCTCCATGTCTCTTCTCCCAACGCCTTCTGGATGGTGCAGACATCCTCTACTTGGAGGTCCTCTTCGTCCCCATCCGCCTTTTCCTGCTTCTCCCTCATTTCTTCATCACCAACGAGCCTGGATAGGCAATCAGCTGCCAGGTTCTGTGTTCCAGGGACGTACTCAACGTCAAAGGTGTATTCTTGAAGGCCGACTACCCACCGCCTTATCCTGCTGGAGATGGCATCCAAACCCTTCCTACTGAATACCTCCACCAACGGCTTGTGGTCAGTTCGGAGGGTGAACTGAGTTCCCCACAAGAAGTCTCTGAATTTTCCCAACGCCCAGGATACCGCCAAGGCCTCTTTCTCGATAACCGAGTAGTTGTTCTCGGACTTCTGGAGTGACCTCGATGCAAAGGCTATGGTTTCTTCTCCTTCATCTCCAACTTGGGTGAGGACAGCCCCCAACCCTTTCGCACTTGCGTCGGTGGTGACTATGGTTGCCCGGTTGGGTATGTACGACTTCAAACTGGGGGCCTCTGCGAGTGCCTTCTTTACGTCCTCAAATTCCCTCTGGCACTCTTGACTCCACTGGAATTCATTCTCCTTCTTCAGCAGTAACCTGATGGCATATGTTCTCCCCGCCAGGTTCCTTATGAACTTCCCGTAAAACTCCAACATCCCCATGAATGACTTAATCTCGTCCTTGCCCTTGGGGGGTGTCAGGTTCACGATGGTGTTTTGCAATTCAGTTTTAGGACAGATACCCTCTGTCGTCACCTTGTGTCCCAGGAAGTCTAGTTCAGCACAGCCAAACACACACTTGTCTCTTTTCACTGTGAGGCCATGAGACTGAAACCTCTCTAGCACACATCTCAGTCTGCCATCGTGCTCCTCGTGGTTTTTTGCAAATACGAGTACGTCGTCCTGGTAGCACATGACGCCTGGGATGCCCTTCAGCATGTTGCCCATGATCCTCTGAAACACAGCGGCCGCCGAGACTAGCCCGAATGGCATTCTTTTGAATTTGTATGCGCCCATGGGTGTCACGAATGCTGTGAGTTCTTGGGACTCCTCGTGTAGTCTTATTTGGAAGTATGCTGAGGTGAGGTCGAGGGTAGAGAATACCTTGGCACCTTCAAGCATGCTCATCATCTGGGTGATGTTGGGTAAGGGATAGCGGTCAACCACGACCTCCTTGTTCAACGCCCTTAAGTCTATGCAGAGCCGGACCGACCCATCCTTCTTTTTGGCTGCGACAATGGGGGCCAACCACTCAGTTGCTTCCACTGGTTCGATGACTCCGGCCTTGCACAGTTTCTCCAGTTCAGACTTGACCTCCTCCTGGATAGCAATGGGGAGTTTCCTGACTTTGGCTACGACGGGCTTGGCGTTCTCCTTCAGTCTTATTTTGTGGCAGTAGTTCTTTAGGCACCCTAGTTCTTCCCTGAACACCTCTTGGAATTCTGTCACCACCTCTGCTTTGCGTTCAGTGATCTCTTGTATAAGAATCTGAGGATCACAGTTAGGATTCAGATAGACCCCTAACTCTTTCTGTGCCTGCCACCCCAAAATGTTATCCCCTACCGTGGACACATACACCTTGGAGACTGTAGTTCTGTTGCTGTATTCTACTTTCCCAAGGAAATAGCCCTTCATGGAGATGGGGCGACCAGCGTACCCCCCTGGCCTAAGATCCATTCTTCTCAAGGTAATCCTTCCCTTAGACACACGTGAGAACTCTTTGGCATTAATAATAGTTATTCTGGAACAGGAGTCAAACAATGCTTCCATCTCCACCTCCCCAACCTTTATGGTGTCTTTGGGACTGGTGACCTGTCCTCCCTCAACCTGTACCACAATTTCCGCACACACAGGGTTGCTGGGACTGGAGGCTAGTACATCCTGTACCTGTACAACGATCTCGTCGCACACCACATTCGTCCTGTCCCTACCTTGCCTGCCGACTCCCTGCCCACTCTTGCAGTACTGCTTGAAATGCCCTTTCTTCCCACACTTGTTGCACGTGAACCTGAGAGCAGGGCACTCCTTGTCGTTAGCTAGGTGCCCCTGCTTGCCACATCTATAGCATGTGCCTCTAAACGCTCCCCCCGGCCTGCCTTCTTTGTATTCTTTACTCACTACCTTCTGGCCCTTGACTACTGACACAGTCTCACATTCAGTCTCTACCTCACTGACACTGGCCTTTTCCTCATTTTTCTTCTCCCCTGCATCCTGCTTTATTTCTTTGACGCACTGAAGCATATGCTCTACTTGCTTAGCTACAATGAGCACCTCCCGGAGTGGCGGGTCATCCTTGAGCCATAGCTCTTCACGCACTCGTTCCACTCTACATGCCAAAACAAATTGGTCCCTGATTCTTTCTTCGCTTGCTCCACCAAATTTGAAAGTGGCGGCTAACTTCCTTAACTCAGATACAAAGTCCTCTATCGATTCTCCCTCTCTTTGTGTCCTCTTCCCAAAGTGGTACCTCTCCATAATCGTGCTAGTCTTGGGAAGGTAGTGCAAGTCTAACTTCTTGAGGCTCACCTCAAACTCATTGAGACCTCTAGACTCCTGTGCCCCTAATTCCGGGAGATGATCTAGGACTTCCTCACCCTCCGCACCAAGATAATAGGCTAATAACGCAACCTTCCTCTCCAAACCCAGGTTCGGCCCACATACAGTGGCATAATTAACAAACACCTTTTTCCATTTCTTCCACTGAATATTGGGATCCCCTGGGGTGGTCAAGAAAAAGGGTGGAGGGGTCACACTCTGCATGCTGCGTGTAAACTATCGCCTGCTAACGCCCTGAGAAAACACCCACCCGCTAGGCACAATTTCACTGAGGAGATAAATAAGGGTGGGTTAGCATGCGCCTTAAAGAGTACACATTCTTTGTCCTGAAATCCCCTCAGATATACTACCACAGGCAGACAAAAGGAAATCCTTGCACAGTCTTCTACGTATGGGGTTGAGGTGCAAACACTCCAGGGTGTGTGTCTATGGTGGCTGTGGTGCTGACTGCACCTGCTGCACCCTGAAACGCTGTCCTTGTGCTCAATGAAGTCTGGCTTAACCCAGTCACGTGAGGCAGGAGAGTCTCGGGTCTGTAAGCACATCCGGCTGTGCACTACCAGTGTGAACCACCTTCCAGGCAACGACTCTTGCTGCATAGAACACGGCTAATTCCCCTCACATTCCTGTCTCCTCACACTGCCACTCGATCACGGTGTTATACGGTATTGCTGACAGGCTGCGCACCAGAAGCTGTCTGACTAGCTGCGCTCCCGTGCTCCTCCTTCGTGCCCTCCAACGTCCTACACTCTGTGTTCACACCGCCGAGCCTGTTCCCCGCAGCGCTATGTTTCAGTCAGTTTCAGATGCGGCGGGATTAAACTGCGGCCGCCAATCATGCACGCTACCTTCTGTGCGCTACCTTCTGTGAAAGGAGCTCGCCCTCGTACCTCAACTTCGGGTGTACGTCTTTCCCCGCATGCCAGGCCGAAAGGTCACGTCCCCTTAAACGTGCAGTAGATGCCAAACGCGAGGCGCGACTCGCGAGGGTGCTGCTGGGGTGCGCGCTGTGTGTGTGGAATCGCCTTACTTCCAACGATGACCCGGCAGTCCGCGCCTTCACCACGCTGAGCCTGCTCTCTGCTGTCAGTCACCCGATGTCCCGCAGAGCAGTCACCACTGCCTTCCACTGCTGATCGGACGCCTGCAGACACACTCGCTTCCGTGTGTCGCGGTCAGCTGGGCATCCCCACGTCAAGACTGCCGTCACACTTGCTTCCGTGCGACGCAGTCAGCTGGACATCTCCTCGCAGGCGTGTTGAGGTCGCAGGCAGGTTTACCCTCGTCGCCAGTGTAGAATCCGGTCATAGATAAATGACAGACTCAAAGGTATTAGAACGGAGAGTCTTTATTCGTAGCGTTACATCTCCTGCGACCTCAGCCACAGCCTCATCTCTCTCGAAGTCCCCGGCGCTCGCCTTGGAACGCCTGTCGCGGTGACATTCTAAGTGATGTCACCGCGAGGGCAGCTCCATTACATGCGAGGCGTCGGGGGGTTATTGTGTGGAAGATACCACACCGGGGTCCCCCGCCGCCCCGACGCCTCCGGGACGCTGACGGGCGCAGACGGGCAGGACTCCGGCACGACTCAGGCTAAGCGAGGGCGTCCACCTGCGCGTCACGCTGCGCGTGAGGGAGCGACTTTAAGTAGGCGCTCCAATCAAGCCTGAGCGTGCGAGTCCGCTCCAAGATGGCGGCCGCCGCTGGCTGAAGTAGCCCAAACAAAGATGGCGCCCAAAATGACCCCCAGGACCCGGACCCACCAAAGTGGTGGTGCTTGGCAGGCAGAAAATGCCGTTTTTAAGGTGCAGGTAAGGGGAGAAGGGGGCGCTGGCAGCAAGCAGGCAGGCTAAAATCAGGGAAGAATGAAACAGAAAAACGAACCCAAATGCAAAACAGGAAGTTTTAAAAAGTACTCGGCGCTAGTAGCAGCGCGAGCGCGGCGAAGTGGTAGATGGTCTAACCAGCACCACGCTAGAGCCCGCCTTAAGTAGGCGCTCCAATCAAGCCTGAGCGTGCGAGTCCGCTCCAAGATGGCGGCCGCCGCTGGCTGAAGTAGCCCAAACAAATATGGCGCCCAAAATGACCCCCAGGACCCGGACCCACCAAAGTGGTGGTGCTTGGCAGGCAGAAAATGCCGTTTTTAAGGTGCAGGTAAGGGGAGAAGGGGGCGCTGGCAGCAAGCAGGCAGGCTAAAATCAGGGAAGAATGAAACAGAAAAACGAACCCAAATGCAAAACAGGAAGTTTTAAAAAGTACTCGGCGCTAGTAGCAGCGCGAGCGCGGCGAAGTGGTAGATGGTCTAACCAGCACCACGCTAGAGCCTGCCTTCAGTAGGCGCTCCAATCAAGCCTGAGCGTGCGAGTCCGCTCCAAGATGGCGGCCGCCGCTGGCTGAAGTAGCCCAAACAAAGATGGCGCCCAAAATGACCCCCAGGACCCGGACCCACCAAAGTGGTGGTGCTTGGCAGGCAGAAAATGCCGTTTTTAAGGTGCAGGTAAGGGGAGAAGGGGGCGCTGGCAGCAAGCAGGCAGGCTAAAATCAGGGAAGAATGAAACAGAAAAACGAACCCAAATGCAAAACAGGAAGTTTTAAAAAGTACTCGGCGCTAGTAGCAGCGCTAGTAGCAGCGCCAGCGCGGCGAAGTGGTAGATGGCTGTGAGGGTGCTGGTGTGTGATTGGCTGGAGTTGGCTGGGATACCAGGATCCAGGATGTCTGGATGGGTCTGCCCAGTGGTGAGTGCTCAGATCAGCATGCTGATGTGAGGGGAGGGCTGCACCTGGTTCCTGATGGGGCTGGGCTTTCCCCACACAATGCTGGCCCCGCCCCCTGTGGTGCGTCTAACGACCCTAGCCCTGCCAGTGAATAGAGTGAGGTGATGAGCACATCAAGGGTGCTCCAAAACCAGCTGTGACTGTTTTCTCCCCCACCCTGCACCTACAGACAAAGGAATGTGGTGCATAAAAATGGGGCTGTGTCGCCACACAAACTGTTCTCTGCCAGGATCCTGCCTGAGGGGGCTGCTGCTGTTGCTGGGGCCAGGAAGACCGCCACTTGGATTATCTCCCTGCCTGGAGACCCAGTGAGCTGGCTCTGGGCCCAGCCTTGCCCCCTGCCTGCTTTAAGGAACTTTGCTGTGCCCCTAGCGCTTGGGAGCGCTGTGCCTGCACCCCTAGCGCTGAGAGCGCTGCGAATCGTCTTTGAGCGCTGGGAGCGCTTTACTTTCCCTTTTCGTGGCTGCCCACGCCACTTTTTGCCGATTTGACAGTCCCCTGGCAGGTGCCCACTGTAGGAAGGTGGCTACCTGACTATGGTTACCCCAGATTTTTTGCCTGTGTTTAGCTGGTTTTTTGACTTAGTTGACCTGGTTCCCTGCTAATCAGGGCCCCAGGCCATCTGCTCTCTCTGTAAAATGGATTCCATGTACCCTAGGTACATACCAATTGGAAATGGACTCCTTGTCAGCCCCTGTAGAATGCACTATAGGTGCACAGGGCACAGGAGCCACTAAGGCCTACCAGGGGCTGCAGCATACCTTTTGCCACCCCTGGCTGGTTCTTAAATTGACACAACTGGCTGATCACTCAGCTGGGGTAAGGTGGTGTACACACCCCTTGCTTAGATATAGTATACCTATGTCTAAACCTATATCTGGACACATGTAAACCTGTGAGCCACTCCTATAGACAGGCCTCACCAATCCTGGAGGCTGGGTGCATGGTTTTTATGTGAGATGGAGCTCTAGCATGAGCTGAGCCTGTCTGCAGCCGTCGGGAACAAATCCCTAAGCTGTTTCAGGATAATGCCATACCATATACTATTAAGTGCCTTATAATCCTCGCGGTTATTTAGCAACTCTGGTTTGGCTTTATCAAAACATGTCGTGTAAGGTGTCATACGCTTTGGAATACCATCCCCTCGCCAGTTCTGGCGACGGGGATGGCATTCCACCCCTCTAGAGGGGTAAGACATGTTACTTCACTTTAATGCGGTTGATTTCTCCAAAGGCCTTAAGATCCACAAAATGGATGCCTCTGCCACAGACAAAGGTCTGGACCCCTGGAGCTGACCGAAACCCAGTCAAGGGGGTCCTGGACAAAGGGTTTCCTGTCACAGGAGGGTGTCACCGCCCTCCAGACAGGAGATAGTGTATTGTAGCAGGGAGGTTTGAAAGAAACCAGACACTGCCTGGGGCGCACAAGGCTGCCCCTTGCATAATCCGGCCAAACCGGTTCTGGGGCACTCCAGCCCTCGTGCCAGGGCGGCCTGGATCAAAGGAAGGGGGTGTATCCACCCACTTCCTGGGTCCCACCCATAGGAGGGGACCTAGCAGGTAATCACGCCCACCAGATTCGAATAAGAGTGGGAGCAGTGCCAATGCACATCAGATTTCCTGGAAGAAACATTTGAAACGATATTCTGGACCCTTCGCCCTCCATCTCAACGTGGAAGCCCGAAGAATCTCCCTTGTGGTCAAGGAGTGACCACCCTGCAGCAGCAGGCACCATCCAGCCCTCGACGTCTACTTAGTTGCAGTTCCCGCCGGAACTCGAGCGACTGAAATCGACGAGATCAAGCCTGCCCAGCCTCTAACAGCCCGATCCACAGTCCATGCAAAGCTGAGACCCGTGGAGGCGACCGGAAGCGTGGGGCACGCCATCTTGAAGTGACCACGAGACGCTGACCGTGCAGCCCACGAGTGACCCTCGAAGCTGTACACCGGGGTTTGAGAAGCCCCCACCCTGAGCTATTCCTGAGCCGAAGTTCAGCCCTCCACACTCGACGAGTGCTGCGTGGGGCCCTTTGGCACGATTTGGCTCAACGCGTTGGCCCGGTCACTTGCCAGCTGGCTTGTGGTCCCTGTGCCGACGAACTACAAAAGAAGACTCGTGATTCTGGTTGCTCCAGATCCACACCAGCTCCCCTGAAAGGGAGCCCCGACTCTGACCTTCCTGGTCCGAGTAAGACGCCATCTTCCAATCCCGCGTGGATTGCTCTTACCAAGGCTTGTTTGCTCCAAACCGGAAGCCGACTGCACCGACGGTGAGAGCCTGCGTGGGACAGATCGTGACCTGCTCCTGGACGTCGCAGATGCCCCAGAGCCCACGTGACAGCGAAGAGAAGCGCCTCGACGACCACCTGATTGCGCCCGACATTGCCTGGTTCCGTCCTGGTTCCACCCTGGTCACTGCTGAGTGACCCAGACTCTGTCCCCTCTGCTTTCAGGTACTCTACAACTTGAGTCCACCCTTGGACTCCACCGGACACTTCGTCTTCACCCTGCCTGCAGCCCTTTCAGCTTCAAGCACCAAGAGCCTGCGTGTCAAAACCCGACGCCACTTCGACCCTGTGCACCCACTTCCTGTGGGTGAGGTAACTTTGCTCCGCCGGTGTTCCCACACTGGTGCACACCTCTAGGGTCTGTGTGTTAAGTTTTGTTCCTC
The DNA here is from genome assembly GCF_964261635.1 of Lissotriton helveticus. Lineage (NCBI taxonomy): Eukaryota > Metazoa > Chordata > Amphibia > Caudata > Salamandridae > Lissotriton > Lissotriton helveticus. The sequence goes on from NW_027611866.1 coordinate 23,751, forward strand.
TAGGTTCAGCGGAAGTGTCCTTAAACTTTAACTATTTGACTTTTACGCACCATTGGTTAACATTGGTGCATGCGTGCGCTTTCCGCACATCTCCCGAATCCCGAGGGCCATTCCCGACTTCAGCATTGCTTGTCCTGACTGCTCCCAGCGATTCCCTAGGCCCTAGGCCTAACCACTGTTCGAGTGGCCTCTCTTATACCACTTGTTTAGTATATGGTTTGAGTGGCCCCCTGCCCTCATCCATAATTGTGCAACTTTGTATGTTTAAACAGTGCTTTTGATTTAACGCTTGTGCCCCTTTATTCATAAAGAATACTGGGGATTGTTTTTAGTAATAAACACATATATTTTTATAATATATACTTGTGTGGTGTCCTTTCATTTGGTATTACAGGATTGTATGTGGTAAAACAGCTCGCTTAACACGACCTCTTAAGTTAAGCCTTTAGGCTGCTTAGTCCATGCTACCACTAGGATAGCTTGTCTAATAAGGTTGACTTACAACCAGACACCATAAGGGGATTGTTTGGTCAGGTAGTAGGTGGTTCCAGAATTGGAAACATCCCCTACCAGGCCAACTTCTCACATTGGTGAGCAGCGGTGCGGATTTGAGCTTGCTGTTGTTTTACCATTGCAATCTTTATATCAAATTGAAAGATCACATCAAGTACCTCTAGGTACATATAAAATCAAAAGCTTAGCATATTAAGTTCTACTGAACTTAGTAGTTGTAGGTTGAAGGGAGTAGCACACCCCTGACTACAACTCACTAGCAAGGTCCAGTAGGAAAACACTTAGTGTAGGTAAGTGCACCACTTACACCTCACTAGTAACCATGTCCGACACAGGAAAGGCCTCAGGGTCTAGTCCTGTGACAGTTGACCCTACCCAGGCAACTTCTGGATATGACAAACTAACCCGAAGAGACTTGATTGTCTTGTGCAAAGCAAGAGGGTTAAAAAGGGGCAGAAGCCCCACCTGCCTAATCCTGATAGAACTCCTAGAACAGGATGACTTAGAGAAGGCAAAAGCAGCTTCCCTAGATACAGGAACTGGAGGGAACCCCCCTGCAGTTGATCCCCCTGAAGAGGAGGATGATGATGACTTGGATGAGGACTCAGAGGTTGAGGACTTAGAAGTACAGGATCAGGGTAGCCAGGTTCCAGTTGGTAGGCTTAGCCAGGCCAACTTGGACCTACTGGGGACTGGAGAGGGCCAGCACCTCCCCAGAACCCAACATATGATTCTCCCAGGCAACAGAAGAGTGAGATCTCCCTCAGGGGACTCTCATCTTTCTAGTGCCTCCAGAGAATCAGAGAGAGGCATGAGTGCTTCTCAGAAAGCTGAGCATAGGGCTAGAATGAGGGCTGTCAGACTCCAGATAGAGAGAGAGGAGGTAGCCCTGAGTCAAGCTAAGCTTACCTTAGCTCAAGCTAAACTTGCCTTGGCAAGAGAGCAGAAATTGTGTGGCTTAGATGCCACTGGTGGCAGCAATATTCCTAAAGAGAAACCCAGGTCCTATGATAGTAGAAACCTGACAAAGATTGTGCCCCCCTTCAAAGAAGGGGATGACATCCACAAATGGATGACTGCTCTTGAGAGAGCCTGCATGGTACAGCAGGTTCCTGAGGAACAGTGGGCAGCAATCTTATGGTACTCCTTTTCAGAGAAAGGGAGGGACAAGCTCCTCACTGTCAGACATGAGGATGCAAACAATTACAAAGTCCTGAAGAGTGTTCTGATAGATGGGTTTGGCTTAACCACTGAACAGTACAGGTTCAAGTTCAGAGACACCCAGAAGACACAGACTCAGGACTGGACTGATTTTGTAGATTGTGCTACTAAGGCTCTGGAGGGTTGGCTACATGGCAGCAAAGTACATGACTTTACAGGATTGTATAATTTGATTATGAGGGAGCAGATCCTAAGTAATTGTCAGAACCAGCTCTTACACCAGCACCTGGTAGACTCTGATCTGACCTCTCCCCAAGAATTGGGAAAGAAGGCAGACAAATGGGTCAGAACCAGGATTAGGCCTAAGAATCAGGACAGTAACCAGAAGAAGGAGTCTACCAAGCCTCAAGATAAGGGTGGGGATAAAAGTAAAGAAAAGACTTCCCCAGGGCCCCAAAACTCCAAGGATGGGGGTGGGTCCCAAGACACTTCTTCAACTGAAAAAAAACCCTATTGTTATCCCTGTAAACAGGTGGGGCATTACAAAACAGACAGCTGTTGTCCCAAGAATAACAATAAAGAAAATATACCTCCAAAGCCAGCTTCAACACCTCCTGTTACTGTCAGCAGTAATCCCCCAGGAAGTGGAAGCACACCCAGGAATCTGGGTGGGTTTACTTTTGGAAATCAGGTGGACCCTGGCCTATCCAGGTCCCCATCACCCAATGATCTTGTTTATGAGGCTGGCATGGGGTTTGCCAACTTCTCTGCTTGCCCAAATACTTTGAGCAAGTATAGACAAGAACCCATCATCAATGGTTTAAGAGTTGAAGCTTTTAGAGACACAGGGGCTAGCATCACCATGGTGGCTGATGGCATAGTCCCCTCTAAGCAACTTTTACCTGGTGCCACATACCAGGTAATAAACATTGATGGCATCCAAACAAATCATCCCATGGCAGTAGTAAGTCTCAGCTGGGGAGGTGTCACTGGCCCAAAGAGAGTGGCAGTGTCCCCAAACTTGCCTGTAGACTGTCTACTGGGTAATGATTTAGAAATCTCAGCCTGGGCTGGGGTTGAACAGGAAATCCATTCTAGAATGGTAAATTCCAATGGAAAGGTTAGTGGGGCTGTAATGGCTACAGCCCCAATTCAAGATGTGCTTCCTGAAAAGGTTGGTAGGGCGGAGATACTCCCTGCCCCATCTTCAGCAAAAGCTCTTCCTGAACAGAATAGCAAAGCTGTTATGATAACAGCAGAAACCCAAACTGAGTCTCCTCCTGAAAAGGTTGGTGGGGCTGTGATGGCCACAGCCCAAACTCAAACTGACACGTGTGTTGTGAAACCTGAAATGATGGATAACTCCACACAAACTGAGAGCATGGAGGAGGAAGAGAAATCTCCCCCTCACCAGACTTTAGGACAGGATCAGCCTCCTCAGGGAACTGATCTTACCCCTGATGAAGGAACTGCCCCAGAGGTGGTTGGGCGTAGCCTGACAGAAACTCTGATGTCAGTGGACCCTTCTCAGGTGGGACCCAGTCTGGAGCAGGTAACCTGCCCCTCTCTCCCTTGCCTTAGCCAGCCCAGGGCTGCAGAGGACAAGAAGGACAGTGAGACCCAGAGGGCCCCCTGTCAAATAAAGCACCCCCATCAAAAGATTAGGTGCACCAAAACTAGTAGCCCTAGTAAGGTGAAAACTTTAAAAACTCCTAAGGGAGCCCCCTTAAAAACAGTTAGGGACCTCCCACAGGTGGATTCTGTTGGGCACAGCCAAACCTGGGACCCAAAGGGCCCAAACCTGAACTGTCCCTCCAGCAAGCCAAACAGAGGGACCCAGCCTCCAGCTTTAGGTAGCCAGAGGTTGACCCTGAGAGCACAGTGCAACTCAGTTAAAGAGAGAAAGGCACACATGGTGGAAGATAATTGGAGGAAGCTAAGCCCTAAATTAGTAGAGCCTCGCTTCAGTACTCCATATCCAAACCAGCCTTTAACTTTGCATAAACACACCCAAGGTAGTGATTCCCTATGGTGGAGACCCTCTGATACCCCAAGGGTGAGGGACTGCTTAGTGGACCATGAGACAGGGGGTACCCATGCTAGTGCAGGTACTTCCTTATATGGCCACTCAGGCAATATAGGCTTACCTGGCCAAGGATAGCCTTATCTCCTTTCGTTTGGGGGGGGGTTATGTAGGAAGGTGGCTACCTGACTATGGTTACCCCAGATTTTTTGCCTGTGTTTAGCTGGTTTTTTGACTTAGTTGACCTGGTTCCCTGCTAATCAGGGCCCCAGGCCATCTGCTCTCTCTGTAAAATGGATTCCATGTACCCTAGGTACATACCAATTGGAAATGGACTCCTTGTCAGCCCCTGTAGAATGCACTATAGGTGCACAGGGCACAGGAGCCACTAAGGCCTACCAGGGGCTGCAGCATACCTTTTGCCACCCCTGGCTGGTTCTTAAATTGACACAACTGGCTGATCACTCAGCTGGGGTAAGGTGGTGTACACACCCCTTGCTTAGATATAGTATACCTATGTCTAAACCTATATCTGGACACATGTAAACCTGTGAGCCACTCCTATAGACAGGCCTCACCAATCCTGGAGGCTGGGTGCATGGTTTTTATGTGAGATGGAGCTCTAGCATGAGCTGAGCCTGTCTGCAGCCGTCGGGAACAAATCCCTAAGCTGTTTCAGGATAATGCCATACCATATACTATTAAGTGCCTTATAATCCTCGCGGTTATTTAGCAACTCTGGTTTGGCTTTATCAAAACATGTCGTGTAAGGTGTCATACGCTTTGGAATACCATCCCCTCGCCAGTTCTGGCGACGGGGATGGCATTCCACCCCTCTAGAGGGGTAAGACATGTTACTTCACTTTAATGCGGTTGATTTCTCCAAAGGCCTTAAGATCCACAAAATGGATGCCTCTGCCACAGACAAAGGTCTGGACCCCTGGAGCTGACCGAAACCCAGTCAAGGGGGTCCTGGACAAAGGGTTTCCTGTCACAGGAGGGTGTCACCGCCCTCCAGACAGGAGATAGTGTATTGTAGCAGGGAGGTTTGAAAGAAACCAGACACTGCCTGGGGCGCACAAGGCTGCCCCTTGCATAATCCGGCCAAACCGGTTCTGGGGCACTCCAGCCCTCGTGCCAGGGCGGCCTGGATCAAAGGAAGGGGGTGTATCCACCCACTTCCTGGGTCCCACCCATAGGAGGGGACCTAGCAGGTAATCACGCCCACCAGATTCGAATAAGAGTGGGAGCAGTGCCAATGCACATCAGATTTCCTGGAAGAAACATTTGAAACGATATTCTGGACCCTTCGCCCTCCATCTCAACGTGGAAGCCCGAAGAATCTCCCTTGTGGTCAAGGAGTGACCACCCTGCAGCAGCAGGCACCATCCAGCCCTCGACGTCTACTTAGTTGCAGTTCCCGCCGGAACTCGAGCGACTGAAATCGACGAGATCAAGCCTGCCCAGCCTCTAACAGCCCGATCCACAGTCCATGCAAAGCTGAGACCCGTGGAGGCGACCGGAAGCGTGGGGCACGCCATCTTGAAGTGACCACGAGACGCTGACCGTGCAGCCCACGAGTGACCCTCGAAGCTGTACACCGGGGTTTGAGAAGCCCCCACCCTGAGCTATTCCTGAGCCGAAGTTCAGCCCTCCACACTCGACGAGTGCTGCGTGGGGCCCTTTGGCACGATTTGGCTCAACGCGTTGGCCCGGTCACTTGCCAGCTGGCTTGTGGTCCCTGTGCCGACGAACTACAAAAGAAGACTCGTGATTCTGGTTGCTCCAGATCCACACCAGCTCCCCTGAAAGGGAGCCCCGACTCTGACCTTCCTGGTCCGAGTAAGACGCCATCTTCCAATCCCGCGTGGATTGCTCTTACCAAGGCTTGTTTGCTCCAAACCGGAAGCCGACTGCACCGACGGTGAGAGCCTGCGTGGGACAGATCGTGACCTGCTCCTGGACGTCGCAGATGCCCCAGAGCCCACGTGACAGCGAAGAGAAGCGCCTCGACGACCACCTGATTGCGCCCGACATTGCCTGGTTCCGTCCTGGTTCCACCCTGGTCACTGCTGAGTGACCCAGACTCTGTCCCCTCTGCTTTCAGGTACTCTACAACTTGAGTCCACCCTTGGACTCCACCGGACACTTCGTCTTCACCCTGCCTGCAGCCCTTTCAGCTTCAAGCACCAAGAGCCTGCGTGTCAAAACCCGACGCCACTTCGACCCTGTGCACCCACTTCCTGTGGGTGAGGTAACTTTGCTCCGCCGGTGTTCCCACACTGGTGCACACCTCTAGGGTCTGTGTGTTAAGTTTTGTTCCTCTAGGTTCAGCGGAAGTGTCCTTAAACTTTAACTATTTGACTTTTACGCACCATTGGTTAACATTGGTGCATGCGTGCGCTTTCCGCACATCTCCCGAATCCCGAGGGCCATTCCCGACTTCAGCATTGCTTGTCCTGACTGCTCCCAGCGATTCCCTAGGCCCTAGGCCTAACCACTGTTCGAGTGGCCTCTCTTATACCACTTGTTTAGTATATGGTTTGAGTGGCCCCCTGCCCTCATCCATAATTGTGCAACTTTGTATGTTTAAACAGTGCTTTTGATTTAACGCTTGTGCCCCTTTATTCATAAAGAATACTGGGGATTGTTTTTAGTAATAAACACATATATTTTTATAATATATACTTGTGTGGTGTCCTTTCATTTGGTATTACAGGATTGTATGTGGTAAAACAGCTCGCTTAACACGACCTCTTAAGTTAAGCCTTTAGGCTGCTTAGTCCATGCTACCACTAGGATAGCTTGTCTAATAAGGTTGACTTACAACCAGACACCATAAGGGGATTGTTTGGTCAGGTAGTAGGTGGTTCCAGAATTGGAAACATCCCCTACCAGGCCAACTTCTCACACCCACCCTGCCAAGGACCTTGTGCTTTACCCTGTCACGAGCGCTTTGGGAGCGCTTTATTGAGCTTAAGGCCGGTGCCCACCCGGCATTGCCCTGTGAAGTTTTCCCCGTCGCCGCCCGGCCGTACAGGAAGTCAGGCAGGCCGTGACCTCATTCCCCAGGCCGCGCTCTGATTGGCTGCCAGCCCGGGACAGGAAGGAGGGAGCCGGAAGCTACCGGGAGCCGACCCTGGGATCCGGTGCACTCACCCAGGAGAGAGAGAAGCCTTCTGTCCAGCAGCGGGGCAACCGTGGTGTGGGGAGAGCCCCGCAGCTGCCGAGGAAGAGAAGGAGCCTGGAGACCCTGGGAGCGCCCACCAGAAACCGGGTAAGTGGGGCTCGGTGTTCCCGTCTAGGGAGGAGGGCGTCGGGGCACATTGCCGGCGCCCGCCCTCCCCTCCAGTACCAGGGCTTTGTTGTCAAAGAGCCTGAGAGGCCCCGGGGGGGCCTCCCTGCAGATTTGAGCCCTGGGCGGGCTCCTACGTTACTGGGGCATTTCTTCAGGGCCGCGAGAGGCTCTGGGTGGCATCATTTCCTTTCGAGTCCCCCGAAGAGGGACTCCAACGCCCAGAGCCATTTGTTCTCTTGAGTCCCGGAGGGACTCCAACGGCCGTATTTTGTGTATGAGCCTGAAAGGCTCAAGGGGGCATTTTGATTTACTGAGAGCCCACGAGGGGCTCAGGCGCCACAACTATCTTTGAGAGCCCAGAGATTCTCAGGGGCCATTTGTTTATTCAGAGCCCAGCGAGGCTCCAAAAAGGGGACAGTCATTTCTACAGAGCCTGTGACACTCAGTAACACCAGCAAGTAGCAAACACAGTAAAACATTTTGGCCTGTATCTTTCCGCCGTCTTTGTAAGCCTGTGACACTGTGAGTTTCAGGAATTCCACAAGCAGCACTATAGGTGGACTCACTACTAGTACATACATAGTCAGATAGTACTAAAAAATGCCTTTTTACTTTTTTCTCTTGTTTTGCAAAAGAAATTACTGGTACGTGAACTTGTGGTAGCCGCCATAATGGCAGCTCACTCAGCTTTAACCCAAGAAATACAGACACAGGCCATGATGATGCAGACTCGCAGTACTTTAAGCAGTACATGCAGGTGGGAATAGGAATGTCTTACTTTTCTATAGGGGTGGCACTGCCACTGGCCATACTTCATCCACTCAGCGTCTGCGCTACTACATCATACACCTCTGCTATCGACGAGGAGGATAAAGAAGATAACATCCAGGCTTACAAAGTACGTCTATGATTCTTCTTAATGTCTCAAATGTACCAAAATTTCTTTTTGTTAACAACCAACTTACACCCTTTTCATTATATTTTGGAAACCGCTGTATTCTTTCTTATGTTGAATTGCATTCAACAAAACCATTTTTTACAGTCATAAATAAATATTAAGACTCGCTCGTCCTTCGTTTCACTCTTCTTTAGCTTTTCGTTCTTCACATCCCTAAACTACATCTGATCTGATATGACTTGGCTTTAAAATAAAAATTGGCCAGCTGAGTTCAAGTGAAATAGAGGGGACCATTGGTTACCAGAGAAGTACAGCCACTAATGCTATTACAAGTCAAGGTTGACTGTCTTCTCCGTGATAGCCCAAAAAGTAGTTATAAATTAGTAAATGTTCTTGACAGTACAGTGTACTTATACTAGTGTACTGTGTACTACTGTACAGTACATCATACACTCCTTTACGAGCCTACTCAAAAAAAAAGAATAAGTAAGTAGTATAATAACTTACCACCATCCGCCGCCGCTGAGCCTTCCCCCCCAGCTCCTCCTGTTGGCACCGCCGCATCCAGAGTGGACCCCTCCGCACTGCTGGCCCCAGCACGGATGGTCATCTGTGCCGCATCAGATGTTGTGACGTCTAGGAAAAACATGTCATATTTTCAGATGCCATACACAACCCCCTATTTTGTCTCGTAATGGAAGGAAATGTTACATAACACATTTTGTATTACTGGGATTGAAAAAATGTTACGGTTTTGGGGAGGGTGTTAACCTTTTAGATGCTTATTCCATTAAATGCTACACTTCTTCTTTTGACAACTGATTAATGCTTGCTTAACGTGCACCATTTTTCTCATTACAGAAAGAAGATTCCATTGCCCTTCAGCCAGACGATTCACCAACTACTACTGAGTCACCACCAGCAGTACTTAAGTACTTTAAAGAAGGTGGGGGCTCACACACAGTTATTCTACTAATTTCCTGTGTCTGTTAGTGTTAACTATTTTTAAGTTTGAGTCATACTAATTTCATTCATGGGAATGTTGTTTAAAGTAAACTTTAACGTCATCTTCATCCATAAGAATACTACGCTATTAAAAAAAAAGAAATAATGTTTTCATTTCTCAATTGAAAATAAAAATTAAAAACTAACAAACACTGTGTGGTTTTTGTTCACGAGTGAGTGAGCGGAATGGTTTGAACTACTGCACTTGGCAGTCATGTTTCAGTAACTCAGATAGGCCAGGACTCGGAGGTAGTCTCTCTTCTTCTGTTCTTCTGGGTCGTAAAATCATTGGTCAGACATTCTAGATAGTCGGTCAGGGGAATGGGGGTTCAACTTCTGTTCGGACTGAGGTATGTCGAAAGTCGAACTGCACCTATCATCAACAATGTCCTATTTATCTTGTTCATACTTCTTTGTGTGAAGAATAGTCCCTGAAACAGTAGCGGTATGGGATGTGCTCCTCTCAAATCAAAAAGGCAACTGCTACCTTTTACTTGGTGTAAACAATGACATTTTGTTGTTGGAAATTGTCAAAGCACTTACATTAAGAAGACTGGAATAGACAGCAAGGGCAACCCAGAGGACTGCACTCAGTGCCTAGAGCTATTGCTGTATCAGAGTTTTGTTTCACACCGTTTGCCGAATGGACAAGCTTAGCTACCTACACAGACCGACTCATAATTGTAAATAGTAGTAGCACAGAGAGTGATGGTAGAGGCAGGATAAGAATGTAGAAAGTAGTCCACATTAGAAGAAGATCAAAGACTATTTTGTAAAACATAGATGTGAGAAGTTGGCCTGGTAGGGGATGTTTCCAATTCTGGAACCACCTACTACCTGACCAAACAATCCCTTATGGTGTCTGGTTGTAAGTCAACCTTATTAGACAAGCTATCCTAGGGGTAGCATGGACTAAGCAGCCTAAAGGCTTAACTTAAGAGGTCGTGTTAAGCGAGCTGTTTTACCACATACAATCCTGTAATACCAAATGAAAGGACACCACTCAAGTATATATTATAAAAATATATGTGTTTATTACTAAAAACAATCCCCAGTATTCTTTATGAATAAAGGGGCACAAGCGTTAAATCAAAAGCACTGTTTAAACATACAAGTTGCACAATTATGGATGAGGGCGGGGGGCCACTCAAACCATATACTAAACAAGTGGTATAAGAGAGGCCACTCGAACAGTGGTTAGGCCTAGGGCCTAGGGAATCGCTGGGAGCAGTCAGGACAAGCAATGCTGAAGTCGGGAATGGCCCTCGGGATTCGGGAGATGTGCGGAAAGCGCACGCATGCACCAATGTTAACCAATGGTGCGTAAAAGTCAAATAGTTAAAGTTTAAGGACACTTCCGCTGAACCTAGAGGAACAAAACTTAACACACAGACCCTAGAGGTGTGCACCAGTGTGGGAACACCGGCGGAGCAAAGTTACCTCACCCACAGGAAGTGGGTGCACAGGGTCGAAGTGGCGTCGGGTTTTGACACGCAGGCTCTTGGTGCTTGGAGCTGAAAGGGCTGCAGGCAGGGTGAAGACGAAGTGTCCGGTGGAGTCCAAGGGTGGACTCAAGTTGTAGAGTACCTGAAAGCAGAGGGGACAGAGTCTGGGTCACTCAGCAGTGACCAGGGTGGAACCAGGACGGAACCAGGCAATGTCGGGCGCAATCAGGTGGTCGTTGAGGAGCTTCTCTCCGCTGTCACGTGGGCTCTGGGGCATCTGCGACGTCCAGGAGCAGGTCACGATCTGTCCCACGCAGGCTCTCACCGTCGGTGCAGTCGGCTTCAAGTTTGGAGCAAACAAGCCTTGGTAAGAGCAATCCACGCAGGATCGGAAGATTGCTTCTCACTCGGACCAGGAAGGTCAGAGTCGGGGCTCCTTTTCAGGGGAGCTGGTGTGGATCTGGAGCAACCAGATTCACGAGTCTTCTTAGGTAGTTCGTCGGCACAGGGACCACAAGCCAGCTGGCAAGTGACCGGGCCAACGCGTTGAGCCAAATCGTGCCAAAGGGCCCCACGCAGCACTCGTCGAGTGTGGAGGGCTGAACTTCGGCTCAGGAGTAGATCAGGGTGGGGGCTTCTCAAACCCCGGTGCACAGCTTCGAGGGTCACTCGTGGGCTGCGCGGTCAGCGTCTCGTGGTCACTTCAAGATGGCGTGCCCCACACTTCCGGTCGCCTCCACGGGTCTCAGCTTTGCAGGGACTGTGGATCGGGCTGTTAGAAGCTGGGCAGGCTTGATCTCGTCGATCTCAGTCGCTCGAGTTCCGGCGGGAACTGCTACTAAGTAGACGTCGAGGGCTGGATGGTGCCTGCTGCTGCAGGGTGGTCACTCCTTGACCACAAGGGAGATTCTTCGGGCTTCCACGTTGAGATGGAGGGCGAAGGGTCCAGAATATTGTTTCAAATGTTTCTTCCAGGAAATCTGATGTGCATTGGCACTGCTCCCACTCTTATTCGAATCTGGTGGGCGTGATTACCTGCTAGGTCCCCTCCTATGGGTGGGACCCAGGAAGTGGGTGGATACACCCCCTTCCTTTGATCCAGGCCGCCCTGGCACGAGGGCTGGAGTGCCCCAGAACCGGTTTGGCCGGATTATGCAAGGGGCAGCCTTGTGCGCCCCAGGCAGTGTCTGGTTTCTTTCAAACCTCCCTGCTACAATACACTATCTCCTGTCTGGAGGGCGGTGACACCCTCCTGTGACAGGAAACCCTTTGTCCAGGACCCCCTTGACTGGGTTTCGGTCAGCTCCAGGGGTCCAGACATTTGTCTGTGGCAGAGGCATCCATTTTGTGGATCTTAAGGCCTTTGGAGAAATCAACCGCATTAAAGTGAAGTAACATGTCTTACCCCTCTAGAGGGGTGGAATGCCATCCCCGTCGCCAGAACTGGCGAGGGGATGGTATTCCAAAGCGTATGACACCTTACACGACATGTTTTGATAAAGCCAAACCAGAGTTGCTAAATAACCGCGAGGATTATAAGGCACTTAATAGTATATGGTATGGCCTTATCCTGAAACAGCTTAGGGATTTGTTCCCGACGGCTGCAGACAGGCTCAGCTCATGCTAGAGCTCCATCTCACATAAAAACCATGCACCCAGCCTCCAGGATTGATGAGGCCTTCTATAGGAGTGGCTCACAGGTTTACATGTGTCCAGATATAGGTTTAGATATAGGTATACTATACCTAAGCAAGGGGTGTGTACACCACCTTACCCCAGCTGAGTGATCAGCCAGTTGTGTCAATTTAAGAACCAGCCAGGGGTGGCAAAAGATATGCTGCAGCCCCTGGTAGGCCTTAGTGGCCCCTATGCCCTGTGCACCTATAGTGCATTCTACAGGGGCTGACAAGGAGTCCATTTCCAATTGGTATGTACCTAGGGTACATGGAATCCATTTTACAGAGAGAGCAGATGGCCTGGGGCCCTGATTAGCAGGGAACCAGGTCAACTAAGTCAAAAAACCAGCTAAACACAGGCAAAAAATCTGGGGTAACCATAGTCAGGTAGCCACCTTCCTACATAACCCCCCCCCAAACGAAAGGAGATAAGGCTATCCTTGGCCAGGTAAGCCTATATTGCCTGAGTGGCCATATAAGGAAGTACTTGCACTAGCATGGGTACCCCCTGTCTCATGGTCCACTAAGCAGTCCCTCACCCTTTGGGTATTAGAGGGTCTCCACCATAGGGAATCACTACCTTGGGTGTGTTTATGCAAAGTTAAAGGCTGGTTTGGATATGGAGTATTGAAGCGAGGCTCTACTAATTTAGGGCTTAGCTTCCTCCAATTATCTTCCACCATGTGTGCCTTTCTCTCTTTAACTGAGTTGCACTGTGCTCTCAGGGTCAACCTCTGGCTACCTAAGGCTGGAGGCTGGGTCCCTCTGTTTGGCTTGCTGGAGGGACAGTTCAGGTTTGGGCCCCTTGGGTCCCAGGTTTGGCTGTGCCCAACAGAATCCATCTGTGGGAGGTCCCTAACTGTTTTTAAGGGGGCTCCCTCAGGAGTTTTTAAAGTTTTCACCTTACTAGGGCTACTAGTTTTGGTGCACCTAATCTTTTGATGGGGGTGCTTTATTTGACAGGGGGCCCTCTGGGTCTCACTGTCCTTCTTGTCCTCTGCAGCCCTGGGCTGGCTAAGGCAAGGTAGAGAGGGGCAGGTTACCTGCTCCAGACTGGGTCCCACCTGAGAAGGGTCCACTGACATCAGAGGTTCTGTCAGGCTAGGCCCAACCACCTCTGGGGCAGCTCCTTCATCAGGGGTAAGATCAGTTCCCTGAGGAGGCTGATCCTGTCCTAAAGTCTGGTGAGGGGGAGATTTCTCTTCCTCCTCCATGCTCTCAGTTTGTGTGGAGTTATCCATCATTTCAGGTTTCACAACACACATGTCAGTTTGAGTTTGGGCTGTGGCCATCACAGCCCCACCAACCTTTTCAGGAGGAGACTCAGTTTGGGTTTCTGCTGTTATCATAACAGCTTTGCTATTCTGTTCAGGAAGAGCTTTTACTAAAGATGGGGCAGAGAGTTTCTCAGCCCTACCAACCTTTTCAGGAAGGACATCTTGGATTGGGGCTGTAGCCAGTACAGCCTCACTAACCTTTCCATGGGAATTCACCATTCTAGAATGGGTTTCCTGTTCAACCTCAGCCCAGGCTGAGATTTCTAAATCATTACCCAGTAGACAGTCCACAGGCAAGTTTGGTGACACTGCCACTCTCTTTGGGCCAGTGACACCTCCCCAGCTGAGACTTACTACTGCCATGGGATGATTTGTTTGGATGCCATCAATGTTTATTACCTGGTATGTGGCACCAGGTAAAAGTTGCTTAGAGGGGACTATGCCATCAGCCACCATGGTGATGCTAGCCCCTGTGTCTCTAAAAGCTTCAACTCTTAAACCATTGATGATGGGTTCTTGTCTATACTTGCTCAAAGTATTTGGGCAAGCAGAGAAGTTGGCAAACCCCATGCCAGCCTCATAAACAAGATCATTGGGTGATGGGGACCTGGATAGGCCAGTGTCCACCTGATTTCCAAAAGTAAACCCACCCAGATTCCTGGGTGTGCTTCCACTTCCTGGGGGATTACTGCTGACAGTAACAGGAGGTGTTGAAGCTGGCTTTGGAGGTATATTTTCTTTATTGTTATTCTTGGGACAACAGCTGTCTGTTTTGTAATGCCCCACCTGTTTACAGGGATAACAATAGGGCTTTTTCTCAGTTGAAGAAGTGTCTTGGGACCCACCCCCATCCTTGGAGTTTTGGGGCCCTGGGGAAGTCTTTTCTTTATTTTTATCCCCCCCCTTATCTTGAGGCTTGGTAGACTCCTTCTTCTGGTTACTGTCCTGATTCTTAGGCCTAATCCTGGTTCTGACCCATTTGTCTGCCTTCTTTCCCAATTCTTGGGGAGAGGTCAGATCAGAGTCTACCAGGTGCTGGTGTAAGAGCTGGTTCTGACAATTACTTAGGATCTGCTCCCTCATAATCAAATTATACAATCCTGTAAAGTCATGTACTTTGCTGCCATGTAGCCAACCCTCCAGAGCCTTAGTAGCACAATCTACAAAATCAGTCCAGTCCTGAGTCTGTGTCTTCTGGGTATCTCTGAACTTCAACCTGTACTGTTCAGTGGTTAAGCCAAACCCATCTATCAGAACACTCTTCAGGACTTTGTAATTGTTTGCATCCTCATGTCTGACAGTGAGGAGCTTATCTCTCCCTTTCTCTGAAAAGGAGTACCATAAGATTGCTGCCCACTGTTCCTCAGGAACCTGCTGTACCATGCAGGCTCTCTCAAGAGCAGTTATCCACTTGTGGATGTCATCCCCTTCCTTGTAGGGGGGCACAATCTTTGTCAGGTTTCTACTATCATAGGACCTGGGTTTCTCTTTAGGAATATTGCTGCCACCAGTGGCATCTAAGCCACACAATTTTTGCTCTCTTGCCAAGGCAAGTTTAGCTTGAGCTAAGGTAAGCTTAGCTTGACTCAGGGCTACCTCCTCTCTCTCTATCTGGAGTCTGACAGCCCTCATTCTAGCCCTATGCTCAGCTTTCTGAGAAGCAGTCATGCCTCTCTCTGATTCTCTGGAGGCACTAGAAAGATGAGAGTCCCCTGAGGGAGATCTCACTCTTCTGTTGCCTGGGAGAATCACATGTTGGGTTCTGGGGAGGTGCTGGCCCTCTCCATTCCCCAGTAGGTCCAAGTTGGCCTGGCTAAGCCTACCAACTGGAACCTGGCTACCCTGATCCTGTACTCCTAAGTCCTCAACATCTGAGTCCTCATCCAAGTCATCATCATCCTCCTCTTCAAGGGGATCAACTGCAGGGGGGTTCCCTCCAGTTCCTGTATCTAGGGAAGCTGCTTTTGCCTTCTCTAAGTCATCCTGTTCTAGGATTTCTACCAGGATTAGGCAGGTGGGGCTTCTGCCCCTTTTTAACCCTCTTGCTTTGCACAAGGCAATCAAGTCTCTGCGGGTTAGTTTGTCATATCCAAAAGTTGCCTGGGTAGGGTCAACTGTCACAGGACTAGACCCTGAGGCCTTTCCTGTGTCAGACATGGTTACTAGTGAGGTGTAAGTGGTGCACTTACCTACACTAAGTGTTTTCCTACTGGACCTTGCTAGTGAGTTGTAGTCAGGGGTGTGCTACTCCCTTCAACCTACAACTACTAAGTTCAGTAGAACTTAATATGCTAAGCTTTTGATTTTATATGTACCTAGAGGTACTTGATGTGATCTTTCAATTTGATATAAAGATTGCAATGGTAAAACAACAGCAAGCTCAAATCCCACCGCTGCCACCAATGTGAGAAGTTGGCCTGGTAGGGGATGTTTCCAATTCTGGAACCACCTACTACCTGACCAAACAATCCCTTATGGTGTCTGGTTGTAAGTCAACCTTATTAGACAAGCTATCCTAGGGGTAGCATGGACTAAGCAGCCTAAAGGCTTAACTTAAGAGGTCGTGTTAAGCGAGCTGTTTTACCACATACAATCCTGTAATACCAAATGAAAGGACACCACACAAGTATATATTATAAAAATATATGTGTTTATTACTAAAAACAATCCCCAGTATTCTTTATGAATAAAGGGGCACAAGCGTTAAATCAAAAGCACTGTTTAAACATACAAGTTGCACAATTATGGATGAGGGCGGGGGGCCACTCAAACCATATACTAAACAAGTGGTATAAGAGAGGCCACTCGAACAGTGGTTAGGCCTAGGGCCTAGGGAATCGCTGGGAGCAGTCAGGACAAGCAATGCTGAAGTCGGGAATGGCCCTCGGGATTCGGGAGATGTGCGGAAAGCGCACGCATGCACCAATGTTAACCAATGGTGCGTAAAAGTCAAATAGTTAAAGTTTAAGGACACTTCCGCTGAACCTAGAGGAACAAAACTTAACACACAGACCCTAGAGGTGTGCACCAGTGTGGGAACACCGGCGGAGCAAAGTTACCTCACCCACAGGAAGTGGGTGCACAGGGTCGAAGTGGCGTCGGGTTTTGACACGCAGGCTCTTGGTGCTTGGAGCTGAAAGGGCTGCAGGCAGGGTGAAGACGAAGTGTCCGGTGGAGTCCAAGGGTGGACTCAAGTTGTAGAGTACCTGAAAGCAGAGGGGACAGAGTCTGGGTCACTCAGCAGTGACCAGGGTGGAACCAGGACGGAACCAGGCAATGTCGGGCGCAATCAGGTGGTCGTTGAGGAGCTTCTCTCCGCTGTCACGTGGGCTCTGGGGCATCTGCGACGTCCAGGAGCAGGTCACGATCTGTCCCACGCAGGCTCTCACCGTCGGTGCAGTCGGCTTCAAGTTTGGAGCAAACAAGCCTTGGTAAGAGCAATCCACGCAGGATCGGAAGATTGCTTCTCACTCGGACCAGGAAGGTCAGAGTCGGGGCTCCTTTTCAGGGGAGCTGGTGTGGATCTGGAGCAACCAGATTCACGAGTCTTCTTAGGTAGTTCGTCGGCACAGGGACCACAAGCCAGCTGGCAAGTGACCGGGCCAACGCGTTGAGCCAAATCGTGCCAAAGGGCCCCACGCAGCACTCGTCGAGTGTGGAGGGCTGAACTTCGGCTCAGGAGTAGCTCAGGGTGGGGGCTTCTCAAACCCCGGTGCACAGCTTCGAGGGTCACTCGTGGGCTGCGCGGTCAGCGTCTCGTGGTCACTTCAAGATGGCGTGCCCCACACTTCCGGTCGCCTCCACGGGTCTCAGCTTTGCAGGGACTGTGGATCGGGCTGTTAGAAGCTGGGCAGGCTTGATCTCGTCGATCTCAGTCGCTCGAGTTCCGGCGGGAACTGCAACTAAGTAGACGTCGAGGGCTGGATGGTGCCTGCTGCTGCAGGGTGGTCACTCCTTGACCACAAGGGAGATTCTTCGGGCTTCCACGTTGAGATGGAGGGCGAAGGGTCCAGAATATCGTTTCAAATGTTTCTTCCAGGAAATCTGATGTGCATTGGCACCGCTCCCACTCTTATTCGAATCTGGTGGGCGTGATTACCTGCTAGGTCCCCTCCTATGGGTGGGACCCAGGAAGTGGGTGGATACACCCCCTTCCTTTGATCCAGGCCGCCCTGGCACGAGGGCTGGAGTGCCCCAGAACCGGTTTGGCCGGATTATGCAAGGGGCAGCCTTGTGCGCCCCAGGCAGTGTCTGGTTTCTTTCAAACCTCCCTGCTACAATACACTATCTCCTGTCTGGAGGGCGGTGACACCCTCCTGTGACAGGAAACCCTTTGTCCAGGACCCCCTTGACTGGGTTTCGGTCAGCTCCAGGGGTCCAGACATTTGTCTGTGGCAGAGGCATCCATTTTGTGGATCTTAAGGCCTTTGGAGAAATCAACCGCATTAAAGTGAAGTAACATGTCTTACCCCTCTAGAGGGGTGGAATGCCATCCCCGTCGCCAGAACTGGCGAGGGGATGGTATTCCAAAGCGTATGACACCTTACACGACATGTTTTGATAAAGCCAAACCAGAGTTGCTAAATAACCGCGAGGATTATCAGGCACTTAATAGTATATGGTATGGCCTTATCCTGAAACAGCTTAGGGATTTGTTCCCGACGGCTGCAGACAGGCTCAGCTCATGCTAGAGCTCCATCTCACATAAAAACCATGCACCCAGCCTCCAGGATTGATGAGGCCTTCTATAGGAGTGGCTCACAGGTTTACATGTGTCCAGATATAGGTTTAGATATAGGTATACTATACCTAAGCAAGGGGTGTGTACACCACCTTACCCCAGCTGAGTGATCAGCCAGTTGTGTCAATTTAAGAACCAGCCAGGGGTGGCAAAAGATATGCTGCAGCCCCTGGTAGGCCTTAGTGGCCCCTATGCCCTGTGCACCTATAGTGCATTCTACAGGGGCTGACAAGGAGTCCATTTCCAATTGGTATGTACCTAGGGTACATGGAATCCATTTTACAGAGAGAGCAGATGGCCTGGGGCCCTGATTAGCAGGGAACCAGGTCAACTAAGTCAAAAAACCAGCTAAACACAGGCAAAAAATCTGGGGTAACCATAGTCAGGTAGCCACCTTCCTACAATAGAATTATTAGGAACCAGTTTGTAATGAATAGGAGCTGTAAAAGTTAGGGAAGTATAAGTATTAATATAACAATAGAACAACTTACTGGGGCCAGCAGAAGAGCCTGCAAGGGACTGCTCCTGTTCACCTTCTGCCACCGGAGTCTCTGTCGCCGTCGCCTTGCCCCTGGGAGGTCCTGGTGATCATGAAATAATGAAACACAACATGGATGATTGTTTTTTGGGAAATATTTGATTTCTTTGTACTCAATCTAAAATTATGTCAGGGAAACAAATTGCATCTGATCTGGTCAAGTCCCCCATTCACACCTTCATTCATACTACCGTGCTTCCCATTAGACTCACAGACATTCCGCACCCCGCTCCAGATAGGGGCGGTGCCAGAGTTCTTGGAGCGAAAGGCAAAATTCAATTTGCCTGCAAAGAGAACCCCAGGAATTGCTATTAAAAGTTGTTTACTGCAACTACACGGAACCTCATAAGGCCTTCCCACACCTTATGGAAAGCTCCGTCCCCCCCCACCTCAAAGTGCATCTCTCTGGTGGTCTGCGAGGTGCTGCCTGTTTGCTCCCACTGAACAACCAAACAACACATGGCAGAGGCCTTGAGAGGCAGAACTGCCGCGGCCATCCTGTGAGTCTGATGTTAGCTCAGTGCCCCCAAGTCCCCCATTCACACCTTCATTCATACTACCGTGCTTCCCATTAGACCCACAGACATTCCGCACCCAGCTCCAGATAGGGGCGGTGCCAACGTTCCTGGCGCTCAAGGCAAAATTCAATTCACCTGCAAAGAGAACCCCAGGAATTGCTATTAAAAGCTGTTTACTGCAACGACAAGGAACCTCATAAGCCCTTACCACACCTTATGGAAGGCTCCGCCCCCACCTCAAAGTGCATCTCTCTGGCGGTCTGCGAGGTGCTGCCTGTTTTCTCCCACTGAACGACCAAACAACACATGGCAGAGGCCACGAGAAGCAAAACTTCCGCGGCCATCCTGTGAGTCTGATGTTAGCTCGGTGCCCCCAAGTCCCCCATTCACCCCTCTTTCACACCATTCATAGCCCAGTCCACAGACTGCACACACACTGCAGGCATCCCCGACTATGCCTCTATATATATAGCAAAGAGGTGAATGATGTCATAAAGCCTGCGAGACCCAGGGGTGTGATGTAGTACATGATGTCACAAACCTGCCAGGGTCAGGGGTGTGGTGTAGGAGATGACATCACAACCGATTGATGGGAAATGCTGATAACACTCAAGGCTGCCTTTGGGGACCAGTGATACATTATGTTTGTAGATATAGGTCCATCTTTCGCATAACATCACGGAAGCAGAAGATTGAGCGAAGGAAGTCAGTTACAATAATCGTATTATTAAGGTTTCCTGTTTTCTCTTTATTGCATACATGTTAACAGAATCTGTAAAGGCGATGGTGAGATGGGCCTAGTGTACTGCACAGGAATGCACAGCTTGTCATTCTGTTTCTTCCTATCTGCTCTGCCCATTTCACAGGTGTGATTCAGGTATTCAAATGGCAGGGTGGCATCTAAGGGTTAGAAGACACCTTACATCAGTCTTCTGCACTGACTAGCAGAGCCTGGCAGCGGTCTTATGGCTGGGCTCTGAGTCTTCGTCTGTGTTAGCCTGTCTGCTGGCCTGGCCTCCCATAGACTCCTTCTTGTGTAACTATGCACGGCTTCAAGAGCATTGCACACACACATGCATTCAATAGAAGGTAGTTCTGGATACCCTGGGGGGTCAAGGTGCCCAAGGAATATGTAGTCTTGGGATGTACTGTTTTCTACTCCCAAAATCAAGATACCACACAAAGCTGCTGGCTGCTTCAACCTTAAAAAAATGAATGTTTTGTGCAAGAGGCATTCCAAATGTAGAATTTGCATTCCATACATAGTTCGAACGTTCCAAATTAGAAGCGCTGTTCCAATCTACATTCTAAAGGAATTCTTTCAATTCCAAATTAGAACTCTCATTCCAAACTTAGAACATCCTTTACAAAATAGAACTGTCAATCTTAGAACTCAAATGTTATTTGAGCAAAAAGCCTGGACATTACATCATGCCTTCATTGTGACACCAAAAACACCTTCATTAACTCTATATATACCAAAGAGGTGAATGATGTCATAAAGCCTGCCAGACCCAGGGGTGTGATGTAGTACATGATGTCACAAACCTGCCAGGGTCAGGGGTGTGGTGTAGGAGATGACATCACAACCGATTGATGGGAAATGCTGATAACACTCAAGGCTGCCTTTGGGGACCAGTGATACATTATGTTGGTAGATATAGGTCCATCTTTCGCATAACATCACGGAAGCAGAAGATTGAGCGAAGGAAGTCAGTTACAATAATCGTATTATTAAGGTTTCCTGTTTTCTCTTTATTGCATACATGTTAACAGAATCTGTAAAGGCGATGGTGAGATGGGCCTAGTGTACTGCATAGGAATGCACAGCTTGTCATTCTGTTTCTTCCTATCTGCTCTGCCCATTTCACAGGTGTGATTCAGGTATTCAAATGGCAGGGTGGGATCTAAGGGTTAGAAGACACCTTACATCAGTCTTCTGCAGAGACTAGCAGAGCCTGGCAACGGTCTTATGGCTGGGCTCTGAGTCTTCGTCTGTGTTAGCCTGTCTGCTGGCCTGGCCTCCCATAGACTCCTTCTTGTGTAACTACACACGGCTTCAAGAGCATTGCACACACACATCCATTCAATAGAAGGTAGTTCTGGGTACCCTGGGGGGTCATGGTGCCCAAGGAATATGTAGTCTTGGGATGTACTGTTTCCTACTCCCAAAATTAAGATATCACACATAGCTGCTGGCTGCTTCAACCTTAAAAAAACATGTATGTTTTGTGCAAGAGGCATTCCAAATGTAGAATTTGCATTCCATACATAGTTCGAACGTTCCAAATTAGAAGCGGTGTTCCAATCTACATTCTAAAGGAATTCTTTCAATTCTAAATTAGAACTCTCATTCCAAACTTAGAACATCCTTTACAAAATAGAACTGTCAATCTTAGAACTCAAATGTTATTTGAGCAGAAAGCCTTGACATTACATCATGCCTTCATTGTGACACCAAAAACACCTTCATTACAAGTTTGTAAATTCGATTTTGCGCAGAAACTGGAGTTTCTGATCTAAGGGGTGTTGCAAAAAGAGTAACAGTACTGCACTTTGTGGGTTTCTCATGGACACATTTGGTCAGGTAAAACCTTATGAAACTTGTCCATGGAAAACAGCTCTGTGCTTGGGAAAAACCCAACAAAATCTGGGCAGAAAGGTGGACATCAGCTATAATTCTCCCGTGCTGAGAGGTAATTGCCTAGCAGTGCAATATTCTGCAACGTTGAATGTTTAAACACTACAGTATCGTCGATTGAAGTTATGACATTTCTGATGAGCTGGGCCTTCCTGCGTGCTGTCTGGGCAAGACTGGTCTAGAGCCAGGCATGAGCACCAACATCATATTTAACCTTGACAGCCTCCATGCTCAATAATGGACCCCATAATATATCTCAGATTATATAAGAAGAGTGGCTAGGGCTCATTTCCAGCCTCCAGGTACATGTCTGACTCCTATTTGTGACATTTTGAGGTGTTTGGTGTCAAATTCTTTTTTTTCCATTATAGCTTCTAGATATCAGAGTCACATCAGATTTCTAGTTCTGGACCCAAGAAGACCATAGTATACCTCAGATGACATACCAAGAGTGTCTAAGACCCATTTCTGGCCTCCAGGGGTGACTTTTTGAAGTTTTTGGGTTTAAGGGGGCAAAGTGACTTTTTCCACCCAGCCCAATGTTCTCAAAATCGGGTACGATATCAGGTGTTTCCCTTGGCTGGTAGCGGAAAAAAAACTTTATATAATATCAAAGTTATATATATCACATGAAAGCATCAGAGCTGACCTTTCTAACAAGTGTATTCGTATCTTGCGCACTCAAACAGTGTCTCTGATATCCATTCTGAGCTATTTGGAAAATTAGCAAATCTTGTCAAAAAAATGTTTTGGACGATTTTTGCTAATTTTCAGTATCAACCCACCTGACTGTTTTTGGGTCCCTGTGGCCACCAGGACCCTATATTATATCTCAGGTGATATAGCAAGAGTGTCTAGGGCTCATTTCCAGCCTCCAGGTACATGTCTGAGTCCTATTTCAGACATTTTGAGGTGTTTGGTGTCAAATTCATTTTTTCCATTATAGGCCTTAGATATCAGAGTCACATCACATTTCTAGTTCTGGACCCAAGAACACCATAGTATACCTCAGATGACATACCAAGAGTGTCTAAGACCCATTTCTGGCCTCCAGGGGTGACTTTTTGAAGTTTTTGGGTTTAAGGGGGCAAAGTCACTTTTTCCACCCGAGGTCGTGGAACTCGGAGCTGGGTAAAAGTTTAGCTTGAGTGCCCTCCCCATGGAGGTCAAAAATGTTATTGCATCAAAATCATTTAAAAACTATATAGGTGTAATTGTAGTGCCCTGAATTCTATATGGCTGCATTTGCACCGTTCTAGGTATTTACAAAATGAATTTCTAACACTTTTGAAGTCTCCATGAAGTGAAAAATGACCAAGTCCTAAAACTTCACTGGTGCATCAAAGTGGTCAAAAAAGGTCAACATTGGGTTAAAATTAACAAAACATAGTGCTGCAGTGGTCCAATAGCAGGCTAAAGACATAACGAATGACACAGAATGAACAGTTTTACTAAACACTTTGAAAATTCGATTTTCAATTTCAGGGGGACAAGGTCATGGAAGTCATGGAACTCCGAGCTGGGTAAAAGTTCAGCTTAAGGGCCCTCCCCATGGAGGTCAAAAATGTTATTACATCAAAATCTTTTAAAAACTATATAGGTGTAATTGCAGTGTCCTGAATGCTATGTAACTGCATTTGCACTGTTCTGTGTGCCTCCAAAATGAATTTCTAACACTTTTGAAGTCTCCATGAAGTGAAAAATGACGAAGTACAAAGACATCATTGGTGCATGAAAGTGTTTAAAAACGGTCACAAATGCATAAAAATGAAAAAAACAAAGTGCTACACTGGCCCAATAGCAAGCTAAACACACAATGAATGACCCAGAATGAATATATTTACAAATTACTTGGAAAATGCTATTTTAAATTTCAGGGGGACGAGGTCACAGAAGTCATGGAACTCCGAGCGGGGTAAAAGTTCAAACTTTCCACCCCTCATGGAGGTCAAAATTTTTAATCCATCAAAATCATTTAAAAACTATATAGGTGTGATTGGAGTGTCCTGATTGCTATATAGGTGCATTTGCACTGTCCTGTGTGCCTCCAAAGTGACTTTCTAACACTTTTGAAGTCTCCATGAAGCAAAAAGTGACTAAGTCCAAAGACCATTTGGAGCATCAAAGTGTTCAAAAACGGTCAAAAATGCATAAAAACGAAAAAAAACAAGTGCTACAGTGGCCCAATAGCATGCTAAACACACAATGAATGACACAGAATGAATAGTTGTACACATTACTTTGAAAATGCAATTTTAAATTTCAGGGGGACAAGGTCACGAAAGTCATGGAACTCCGAGCGGGGTAAAAGTTCAACCTTTCCCCCCTTAAGGAGGTCAAAATTTTAATACATCAAAATCATTTAAAAACTATATAGGTGTGATTGCAGTGTCTTGGATACATCCCACATGAATTTTAAACACATTAGGAGCATCTCTGATCAAAATAACCATAAAAATCCCAAAGCTGCATCAGTGCTTCAAAGTGCTCCAAAACGGTCAAAAATGGACGAAAATGAAAAATATTCTCCATATCTGAGTTTTTATAACATTCCTTAGATAATGTATATCTTGAATTAGTTTTAAATCCTTTTATTAAAAAGTTTCTTTTCTATGCTGCACTGGTGCAACGCCTCAAGTCTGAGAAGCTGCACCAGTGCAGCCGAAGCAGCACTGGTGCAGCCGAAGCAGCACTGGTGCAACAAGAGTCAAGCTGGTAGCCTGACCTTTGACCAATCCGAGAAAAAAAAAGGTGTTTTTTTCCCTGGGCCCCTCCCCCAAACGAAAACACATTGACCTGAAGCCTAAGTGTATTCTGAGTCATAAAAAGTTTATTAGATGAAAAAATATTGTACAGGCACTTTTTTGCACAAAAAGTCACTTTTTGGCACTTTTTTGAGAGAAATAAAATAGTTCGCAGATTTTTTTTAAATCGACCGAATTAAAAAAAAATGCTCTTGTTGGATGGCTTTGGACATAAGGCCGCATAAACAAAAGGAATTTTTCAAATATCTGTTTTTCTCACTTTTTTCTTGCTGTTTGAAATTTCTGACTTGACTTTTTGCATCATTGGTGATGCATGTGTTTAACATTGAGCTTGGGAAAATTGAAAAAAAAATAGACTTTGGGGATTGTTTACTAGGGCAAGTGATACATCAAATTAAGACTCATATTAAACTGAACCTCAAGCTGAAAAAAAAAACAAAATAGCATTTACGATCACTTTTGTATAAGCGACTTTAACAATTGTTTTTTAGCTATATTAAAAAACAAGGTAACGCCGTAAATTTTAGAAAAGAGATTTTTTCAAAGTAAAACATAGGTGTGACCTGCCTTCACATTAGGCTTCATAAACAAAAGAAAAAACATCTCTATGTGTTATATTCACTTTTTAATAACACATTTTCGTTTTAGGCACAAGCAAAAAGCAGCATTGGTGATGCATGTGTTTTTCAATGGGGTTTTTTAAAGTCTACCAAAATACGGTTTACCAATACATTTTCATTATTTTCTCTTTGGTATCTCATTATGCACATGTTAATAAACAGGTTCATGCATTATTAGCTAAATAGCATAAAAACACACAGCTATCCTAGGGGTAGCATGGACTAAGCAGCCTAAAGGCTTAACTTAAGAGGTCGTGTTAAGCGAGCTGTTTTACCACATACAATCCTGTAATACCAAATGAAAGGACACCACACAAGTATATATTATAAAAATATATGTGTTTATTACTAAAAACAATCCCCAGTATTCTTTATGAATAAAGGGGCACAAGCGTTAAATCAAAAGCACTGTTTAAACATACAAGTTGCACAATTATGGATGAGGGCGGGTGGCCACTCAAACCATATACTAAACAAGTGGTATAAGAGATGCCACTCGAGCAGTGGTTAGGCCTAGGGCCTAGGGAATCGCTGGGAGCAGTCAGGACAAGCAATGCTGAAGTCGGGAATGGCCCTCGGGATTCGGGAGATGTGCGGAAAGCGCACGCATGCACCAATGTTAACCAATGGTGCGTAAAAGTCAAAGAGTTAAAGTTTAAGGACACTTCCGCTGAACCTAGAGGAACAAAACTTAACACACAGACCCTAGAGGTGTGCACCAGTGTGGGAACACCGGCGGAGCAAAGTTACCTCACCCACAGGAAGTGGGTGCACAGGGTCGAAGTGGCGTCGGGTTTTGACACGCAGGCTCTTGGTGCTTGGAGCTGAAAGGGCTGCAGGCAGGGTGAAGACGAAGTGTCCGGTGGAGTCCAAGGGTGGACTCAAGTTGTAGAGTACCTGAAAGCAGAGGGGACAGAGTCTGGGTCACTCAGCAGTGACCAGGGTGGAACCAGGACGGAACCAGGCAATGTCGGGCGCAATCAGGTGGTCGTCGAGGAGCTTCTCTCCGCTATCACGTGGGCTCTGGGGCATCTGCGACGTCCAGGAGCAGGTCACGATCTGTCCCACGCAGGCTCTCACCGTCGGTGCAGTCGGCTTCAAGTTTGGAGCAAACAAGCCTTGGTAAGAGCAATCCACGCAGGATCGGAAGATTGCTTCTCACTCGGACCAGGAAGGTCAGAGTCGGGGCTCCTTTTCAGGGGAGCTGGTGTGGATCTGGAGCAACCAGATTCACGAGTCTTCTTAGGTAGTTCGTCGGCACAGGGACCACAATCCAGCTGGCAAGTGACCGGGCCAATGCGTTGAGCCAAATCGTGCCAAAGGGCCCCACGCAGCACTCGTCGAGTGTGGAGGGCTGAACTTCGGCTCAGGAGTAGCTCAGGGTGGGGGCTTCTCAAACCCCGGTGTACAGCTTCGAGGGTCACTCGTGGGCTGCACGGTCAGCGTCTCGTGGTCACTTCAAGATGGCGTGCCCCACGCTTCCGGTCGCCTCCACGGGTCTCAGCTTTGCAGGGACTGTGGATCGGGCTGTTAGAAGCTGGGCAGGCTTGATCTCGTCGATCTCAGTCGCTCGAGTTCCGGCGGGAACTGCAACTAAGTAGACGTCGAGGGCTGGATGGTGCCTGCTGCTGCAGGGTGGTCACTCCTTGACCACAAGGGAGATTCTTCGGGCTTCCACGTTGAGATGGAGGGCGAAGGGTCCAGAATATCGTTTCAAATGTTTCTTCCAGGAAATCTGATGTGCATTGGCACTGCTCCCACTCTTATTCGAATCTGGTGGGCGTGATTACCTGCTAGGTCCCCTCCTAGGGGTGGGACCCAGGAAGTGGGTGGATACACCCCCTTCCTTTGATCCAGGCCGCCCTGGCACGAGGGCTGGAGTGCCCCAGAACCAGTTTGGCCGGATTATGCAAGGGGCAGCCTTGTGCGCCCCAGGCAGTGTCTGGTTTCTTTCAAACCTCCCTGCTACAATACACTATCTCCTGTCTGGAGGGCGGTGACACCCTCCTGTGACAGGAAACCCTTTGTCCAGGACCCCCTTGACTGAGTTTCGGTCAGCTCCAGGGGTCCAGACATTTGTCTGTGGCAGAGGCATCCATTTTGTGGATCTTAAGGCCTTTGGAGAAATCAACCGCATTAAAGTGAAGTAACATGTCTTACCCCTCTAGAGGGGTGGAATGCCATCCCCGTCGCCAGAACTGGCGAGGGGATGGTATTCCAAAGCGTATGACACCTTACACGACATGTTTTGATAAAGCCAAACCAAAGTT
The DNA here is from genome assembly GCF_964261635.1 of Lissotriton helveticus. Taxonomy (NCBI): domain Eukaryota; kingdom Metazoa; phylum Chordata; class Amphibia; order Caudata; family Salamandridae; genus Lissotriton; species Lissotriton helveticus. Next base: position 51,140 of record NW_027611866.1, read on the forward strand.
GCTAAATAACCGCGAGGATTATAAGGCACTTAATAGTATATGGTATGGCATTATCCTGAAACAGCTTAGGGATTTGTTCCCGACGGCTGCAGACAGGCTCAGCTCATGCTAGAGCTCCATCTCACATAAAACCATGCACCCAGCCTCCAGGATTGGTGAGGCCTGACTATAGGAGTGGCTCACAGGTTTACATGTGTCCAGATATAGGTTTAGACATAGGTATACTATATCTAAGTAAGGGGTGTGTACACCACCTTACCCCAGCTGAGTGATCAGCCAGTTGTGTCAATTTAAGAACCAGCCAGGGGTGGCAAAAGATATGCTGCAGCCCCTGGTAGGCCTTAGTGGCTCCTGTGCCCTGTGCACCTATAGTGCATTCTACAGGGGCTGACAAGGAGTCCATTTCCAATTGGTATGTGCCTATAGCACATGTGTCATTAATTTAGTGAGAGAACAGCAGGCTGGGGGTCTGATCAGCAGGCCCACAGCCTCAGTAGTCGAAAACCAGTGAAGCAAAAAGCAAAAATTTGGGGTGACCATAGGATAGCAGACCCTACTCTCCTACAGTCCCCCAGGCTGTGCTTGGTCCCCCTGGATGCTCTTGGTCCCCCTGGCTATGCTTGGTCTCCCTGGTTCCTCTTGGTCCCCCTGGCTGTGCTTGGTCCCCCAGGCTGTGCTTGATCTCCCTGGTTGCTCTTGGTCCCCCTGGCTGTGCTTGGTACACCTGGCTGTGCTTGGTCCCCAGGCTGTGCTTGGTCCCCCAGGCTGTGCTTGGTCCCCCTGGTTGCTCTTGGTCCCCCAGGCTGTGCTTGGTCCCCCTGGTGCTCTTGGTCCCCCTGGCTGTGCTTGGTCCCCCTGGTTGCTCTTGGTCCCCCTGGCTGTGCTTGGTCCCCCTGGTTGCTCTTGGTCCCCCAGGCTGTGCTTGGTCCCCCAGGCTGTGCTTGGTCCCCCTGGTTGCTCTTGGTCCCCCAGGCTGTGCTTGGTCCCCCAGGCTGTGCTTGGTCCCCCTGGTTGCTCTTGGTCCCCCAGGCTGTGCTTGGTCCCCCAGGCTGTGCTTGGACCCCCTGGTTGCTCTTGGTCCTCCAGGCTGTGCTTGGTCCCCCAGGCTGTGCTTGGTCCCCCAGGCTGTGCTTGGTCCCCCTGGTTGCTCTTGGTCCCCCTGGCTGTGCTTGGTACCCCTGGCTGTGCTTGGTCCCCCTGGTTGCTCTTGGTCCCCCAGGCTGTGCTTGGTCCCTCTGGTTGCTCTTGGTCCCCCAGGCTGTGCTTGGTCCCCAGGCTGTGCTTGTTCCCCCTGGTTGCTCTTGGTCCCCCAGGCTGTGCTTGGTCCCCCAGGCTGTGCTTGGCCCCCCTGGTTGCTCTTGGTCCCCCAGGCTGTGCTTGGTCCCCCAGGCTGTGCTTGGTCCCCCTGGTTGCTCTTGGTCCCCCAGGCTGTGCTTGGTCCCCCAGGCTGTGCTTGGACTCCCTGGTTGCTCTTGGTCCCCCCAGGCTGTGCTTGGTCCCCCAGGCTGTGCTTGGTCCCCCAGGCTGTGCTTGGTCCCCCTGGTTGCTCCTGGTCCCCCTGGCTGTGCTTGGTCCCCCTGGCTGTGCTTGGTCCCCCTGGTTGCTCTTGGTCCCCCAGGCTGTGCTTGGTCCCCCAGGCTGTGCTTGGTCCCCCTGGTTGCTCTTGGTCCCCCAGGCTGTGCTTGGTCCCCCAGGCTGTGCTTGGTCCCCCTGGTTGCTCTTGGTCCCCCAGGCTGTGCTTGGTCCCCCAGGCTGTGCTTGGTCCCCCAGGCTGTGCTTGGTCCCCCTGGTTGCTCTTGGTCCCCCAGGCTGTGCTTGGTCCCCAGGCTGTGCTTGGTCCCCCTGGTTGCTCTTGGTCCCCAAGGCTGTGCTTGGTCCCCCAGGCTGTGCTTGGTCCCCAGGCTGTGCTTGGTCCCCCTGGTTGCTCTTGGTCCCCCTGGCTGTGCTTGGTACCCCTGGCTGTGCTTGGCCCCCCTGGTTGCTTTTGGTCCCCAAGGCTGTGTTTGGTCCCCCAGTCTGTGCTTGGTCCCCCTAGTTGCTCTTAGTCCCCCAGGCTGTGCTTGGTACCCCAGGCTGTGCTTGGTCCCCCAGGCTCTGCTTGGTCCCCCTGGTTGCTCTTGGTCCCCCAGACTGTGCTTGGTCCCCCAGACTGTACTTGGTCCCCCAGGCTGTGCTTGGTCCCCCTGGTTGCTCTTGGTCCCCCAGGCTGTGCTTGGTCCCCCAGGCTGTGCTTGGTCCCCCTGGTTGCTCTTGGTCCCCCTGGCTGTGCGTGATACCCCTGGCTGTGCTTGGTCCCCCTGGTTGCTCTTGGTCCCCCAGGCTGTGCTTGGTCCCCCAGGCTGTGCTTGGTCCCCCTGGTTGCTCTTGGTCCCCCAGGCTGTGCTTGGTCCCCCAGGCTGTGCTTGGTCCCCCTGGTTGCTCTTGGTCCCCCTGGCTGTGCTTGGTCCCCCTGGTTGCTCTTGGTCCCCCAGGCTGTGCTTGGTCCCCCAGGCTGTGCTTGGTCCCCCAGGCTCTGCTTGGTCCCCCAGGCTCTGCTTGGTCCCCCTGGTTGCTCTTGGTCCTTCAGGCTGTGCTTGGTCCCCCAGGCTCTGCTTGGTCCCCCTGGTTGCTCTTGGTCCCCCAGGCTGTGCTTTGTCCCCCAGGCTGTGCTTGGTCCCCCTGGTTGCTCTTGGTCCCCCAGGCTGTGCTTGGTCCCCCAGGCTGTGCTTGGTCCCCCAGGCTGTGCTTGGTCCCCCTGGTTGCTCTTGGTCCCCCAGGCTGTGCTTGGTCCCCCATGCTGTGCTTGGTCCCCCAGGCTGTGCTTGGTCCCCCAGGCTGTGCTTGGTCCCCCTGGTTGCTCTTGGTCCCCCAGGCTGTGCTTGGTCCCCCAGGCTGTGCTTGGTACCCCAGGCTGTGCTTGGTCCTCCTGGTTGCTCTTGGTCCCCCAGGCTGTGCTTGGTCCCCCAGGCTGTTCTTGGTCCCCCAGGCTGTGCTTGGTCCCCCAGGCTGTGCTTGGTCCCCCAGGCTGTGCTTGGTCCCTCCGGTTGCTCTTGGTCCCCCAGGCTGTGCTTGGTCCCCCAGGCTGTGCTTGGTCCCCCTGGTTGCTCTTGGTCCCCCAGGCTGTGCTTTGTCCCCCAGGCTGTGCTTGGTCCCCCAGGCTGTGCTTGGTCCCCAGGCTGTGCTTGGTCCCCCTGGTTGCTCTTGGTCCCCCTGGATGTGCTTGGTCCCCCTGGTTGCTCTTGGTCCCCCAGGCTGTGCTTGGTCCCCCAGGCTGTGCTTGGTCCCCCTAGTTGCTCTTAGTCCCCCAGGCTGTGCTTGGTACCCCAGGCTGTGCTTGTTCCCCCAGGCTCTGCTTGGTCCCCCTGGTTGCTCTTGGTCCCCCAGGCTGTGCTTGGTCCCCCAGACTGTGCTTGGTCCCCCAGGCTGTGCTTGGTCCCCCTTGTTGCTCTTGGTCCCCCAGGCTGTGCTTGGTCCCCCAGGCTGTGCTTGGTCCCCCTGGTTGCTCTTGGTCCCCCTGGCTGTGCGTGATACCCCTGGCTGTGCTTGGTCCCCCTGGTTGCTCTTGGTCCCCCAGGCTGTGCTTGGTCCCCCAGGCTGTGCTTGGTCCCCCTGGTTGCTCTTGGTCCCCCAGGCTGTGTGTAGGAGAGTAGGGTCTGCTATCCTATGGTCACCCCAAATTTTTGCTTTTTGCTTCACTGGTTTTCGACTACTGAGGCTGTGGGCCTGCTGATCAGACCCCCAGCCTGCTGTTCTCTCACTAAATTAATGACACATGTGCTATAGGCACATACCAATTGGAAATGGACTCCTTGTCAGCCCCTGTAGAATGCACTATAGGTGCACAGGGCACAGGAGCCACTAAGGCCTACCAGGGGCTGCAGCATATCTTTTGCCACCCCTGGCTGGTTCTTAAATTGACACAACTGGCTGATCACTCAGCTGGGGTAAGGTGGTGTACACACCCCTTGCTTAGATATAGTATACCTATGTCTAAACCTATATCTGGACACATGTAAACCTGTGAGCCACTCCTATAGACAGGCCTCACCAATCCTGGAGGCTGGGTGCATGGTTTTTATGTGAGATGGAGCTCTAGCATGAGCTGAGCCTGTCTGCAGCCGTCGGGAACAAATCCCTAAGCTGTTTCAGGATAATGCCATACCATATACTATTAAGTGCCTTATAATCCTCGCGGTTATTTAGCAACTTTGGTTTGGCTTTATCAAAACATGTCGTGTAAGGTGTCATACGCTTTGGAATACCATCCCCTCGCCAGTTCTGGCGACGGGGATGGCATTCCACCCCTCTAGAGGGGTAAGACATGTTACTTCACTTTAATGCGGTTGATTTCTCCAAAGGCCTTAAGATCCACAAAATGGATGCCTCTGCCACAGACAAATGTCTGGACCCCTGGAGCTGACCGAAACCCAGTCAAGGGGGTCCTGGACAAAGGGTTTCCTGTCACAGGAGGGTGTCACCGCCCTCCAGACAGGAGATAGTGTATTGTAGCAGGGAGGTTTGAAAGAAACCAGACACTGCCTGGGGCGCACAAGGCTGCCCCTTGCATAATCCGGCCAAACCGGTTCTGGGGCACTCCAGCCCTCGTGCCAGGGCGGCCTGGATCAAAGGAAGGGGGTGTATCCACCCACTTCCTGGGTCCCACCCATAGGAGGGGACCTAGCAGGTAATCACGCCCACCAGATTCGAATAAGAGTGGGAGCAGTGCCAATGCACATCAGATTTCCTGGAAGAAACATTTGAAACGATATTCTGGACCCTTCGCCCTCCATCTCAACGTGGAAGCCCGAAGAATCTCCCTTGTGGTCAAGGAGTGACCACCCTGCAGCAGCAGGCACCATCCAGCCCTCGACGTCTACTTAGTTGCAGTTCCCGCCGGAACTCGAGCGACTGAGATCGACGAGATTAAGCCTGCCCAGCTTCTAACAGCCCGATCCACAGTCCCTGCAAAGCTGAGACCCGTGGAGGCGACCGGAAGCGTGGGGCACGCCATCTTGAAGTGACCACGAGACGCTGACCGTGCAGCCCACGAGTGACCCTCGAAGCTGTGCACCGGTGTGAGAAGTTGGCCTGGTAGGGGATGTTTCCAATTCTGGAACCACCTACTACCTGACCAAACAATCCCCTTATGGTGTCTGGTTGTAAGTCAACCTTATTAGACAAGCTATCCTAGGGGTAGCATGGACTAAGCAGCCTAAAGGCTTAACTTAAGAGGTCGTGTTAAGCGAGCTGTTTTACCACATACAATCCTGTAATACCAAATGAAAGGACACCACACAAGTATATATTATAAAAATATATGTGTTTATTACTAAAAACAATCCCCAGTATTCTTTATGAATAAAGGGGCACAAGCGTTAAATCAAAAGCACTGTTTAAACATACAAGTTGCACAATTATGGATGAGGGCAGGGGGCCACTCGAACCATATACTAAACAAGTGGTATAAGAGAGGCCACTCGAACAGTGGTTAGGCCTAGGGCCTAGGGAATCGCTGGGAGCAGTCAGGACAAGCAATGCTGAAGTCGGGAATGGCCCTCGGGATTCGGGAGATGTGCGGAAAGCGCACGCATGCACCAATGTTAACCAATGGTGCGTAAAAGTCAAATAGTTAAAGTTTAAGGACACTTCCGCTGAACCTAGAGGAACAAAACTTAACACACAGACCCTAGAGGTGTGCACCAGTGTGGGAACACCGGCGGAGCAAAGTTACCTCACCCACAGGAAGTGGGTGCACAGGGTCGAAGTGGCGTCGGGTTTTGACACGCAGGCTCTTGGTGCTTGAAGCTGAAAGGGCTGCAGGCAGGGTGAAGACGAAGTGTCCGGTGGAGTCCAAGGGTGGACTCAAGTTGTAGAGTACCTGAAAGCAGAGGGGACAGAGTCTGGGTCACTCAGCAGTGACCAGGGTGGAACCAGGACGGAACCAGGCAATGTCGGGCGCAATCAGGTGGTCGTCGAGGCGCTTCTCTTCGCTGTCACGTGGGCTCTGGGGCATCTGCGACGTCCAGGAGCAGGTCACGATCTGTCCCACGCAGGCTCTCACCGTCGGTGCAGTCGGCTTCCGGTTTGGAGCAAACAAGCCTTGGTAAGAGCAATCCACGCGGGATTGGAAGATGGCGTCTCACTCGGACCAGGAAGGTCAGAGTCGGGGCTCCCTTTCAGGGGAGCTGGTGTGGATCTGGAGCAACCAGAATCACGAGTCTTCTTTTGTAGTTCGTCGGCACAGGGACCACAAGCCAGCTGGCAAGTGACCGGGCCAACGCGTTGAGCCAAATCGTGCCAAAGGGCCCCACGCAGCACTCGTCGAGTGTGGAGGGCTGAACTTCGGCTCAGGAGTAGCTCAGGGTGGGGGCTTCTCAAACCCCGATGTACAGCTTCGAGGGTCACTCGTGGGCTGCACGGTCAGCGTCTCGTGGTCACTTCAAGATGGCGTGCCCCACGCTTCCGGTCGCCTCCACGGGTCTCAGCTTTGCATGGACTGTGGATCGGGCTGTTAGAAGCTGGGCAGGCTTGATCTCGTCGATCTCAGTCGCTCGAGTTCCGGCGGGAACTGCAACTAAGTAGACGTCGAGGGCTGGATGGTGCCTGCTGCTGCAGGGTGGTCACTCCTTGACCACAAGGGAGATTCTTCGGGCTTCCACGTTGAGATGGAGGGCGAAGGGTCCAGAATAGCGTTTCAAATGTTTCTTCCAGGAAATCTGATGTGCATTGGCACTGCTCCCACTCTTATTCGAATCTGGTGGGCGTGATTACCTGCTAGGTCCCCTCCTATGGGTGGGACCCAGGAAGTGGGTGGATACACCCCCTTCCTTTGATCCAGGCCGCCCTGGCACGAGGGCTGGAGTGCCCCAGAACCGGTTTGGCCGGATTATGCAAGGGGCAGCCTTGTGCGCCCCAGGCAGTGTCTGGTTTCTTTCAAACCTCCCTGCTACAATACACTATCTCCTGTCTGGAGGGCGGTGACACCCTCCTGTGACAGGAAACCCTTTGTCCAGGACCCCCTTGACTGGGTTTCGGTCAGCTCCAGGGGTCCAGACATTTGTCTGTGGCAGAGGCATCCATTTTGTGGATCTTAAGGCCTTTGGAGAAATCAACCGCATTAAAGTGAAGTAACATGTCTTACCCCTCTAGAGGGGTGGAATGCCATCCCCGTCGCCAGAACTGGCGAGGGGATGGTATTCCAAAGCGTATGACACCTTACACGACATGTTTTGATAAAGCCAAACCAGAGTTGCTAAATAACCGCGAGGATTATAAGGCACTTAATAGTATATGGTATGGCATTATCCTGAAACAGCTTAGGGATTTGTTCCCGACGGCTGCAGACAGGCTCAGCTCATGCTAGAGCTCCATCTCACATAAAAACCATGCACCCAGCCTCCAGGATTGGTGAGGCCTGTCTATAGGAGTGGCTCACAGGTTTACATGTGTCCAGATATAGGTTTAGACATAGGTATACTATATCTAAGCAAGGGGTGTGTACACCACCTTACCCCAGCTGAGTGATCAGCCAGTTGTGTCAATTTAAGAACCAGCCAGGGGTGGCAAAAGATATGCTGCAGCCCCTGGTAGGCCTTAGTGGCTCCTGTGCCCTGTGCACCTATAGTGCATTCTACAGGGGCTGACAAGGAGTCCATTTCCAATTGGTATGTACCTAGGGTACATGGAATCCATTTTACAGAGAGAGCAGATGGCCTGGGGCCCTGATTAGCAGGGAACCAGGTCAACTAAGTCAAAAAAACCAGCTAAACACAGGCAAAAAAATCTGGGGTAACCATAGTCAGGTAGCCACCTTCCTACATAACCCCCCCCCCAAACGAAAGGAGATAAGGCTATCCTTGGCCAGGTAAGCCTATATTGCCTGAGTGGCCATATAAGGAAGTACCTGCACTAGCATGGGTACCCCCTGTCTCATGGTCCACTAAGCAGTCCCTCACCCTTTGGGTATTAGAGGGTCTCCACCATAGGGAATCACTACCTTGGGTGTGTTTATGCAAAGTTAAAGGCTGGTTTGGATATGGAGTATTGAAGTGAGGCTCTACTAATTTAGGGCTTAGCTTCCTCCAATTATCTTCCACCATGTGTGCCTTTCTTTCTTTAACTGAGTTGCACTGTGCTCTCAGGGTCAACCTCTGGCTACCTAAAGCTGGAGGCTGGGTCCCTCTGTTTGGCTTGCTGGAGGGACAGTTCAGGTTTGGGCCCTTTGGGTCCCAGGTTTGGCTGTGCCCAACAGAATCCATCTGGGGGAGGTCCCTAACTGTTTTTAAGGGGGCTCCCTCAGGAGTTTTTAAAGTTTTCACCTTACTAGGGCTACTAGTTTTGGTGCACCTAATCTTTTGATGGGGGTGCTTTATTTGACAGGGGGCCCTCTGGGTCTCACTGTCCTTCTTGTCCTCTGCAGCCCTGGGCTGGCTAAGGCAAGGGAGAGAGGGGCAGGTTACCTGCTCCAGACTGGTTCCCACCTGAGAAGGGTCCACTGACATCAGAGGTTCTGTCAGGCTAGGCCCAACCACCTCTGGGGCAGTTCCTTCATCAGGGGTAAGATCAGTTCCCTGAGGAGGCTGATCCTGTCCTAAAGTCTGGTGAGGGGGAGATTTCTCTTCCTCCTCCATGCTCTCAGTTTGTGTGGAGTTATCCATCATTTCAGGTTTCACAACACACGTGTCAGTTTGAGTTTGGGCTGTGGCCATCACAGCCCCACCAACCTTTTCAGGAGGAGACTCAGTTTGGGTTTCTGCTGTTATCATAACAGCTTTGCTATTCTGTTCAGGAAGAGCTTTTGCTAAAGATGGGGCAGGGAGTATCTCCGCCCTACCAACCTTTTCAGGAAGGACATCTTGAATTGGGGCTGTAGCCATTACAGCCCCACTAACCTTTCCATTGGAATTTACCATTCTAGAATGGATTTCCTGTTCAACCCCAGCCCAGGCTGAGATTTCTAAATCATTACCCAGTAGACAGTCTACAGGCAAGTTTGGGGACACTGCCACTGTGAGAAGTTGGCCTGGTAGGGGATGTTTCCAATTCTGGAACCACCTACTACCTGACCAAACAATCCCCTTATGGTGTCTGGTTGTAAGTCAACCTTATTAGACAAGCTATCCTAGTGGTAGCATGGACTAAGCAGCCTAAAGGCTTAACTTAAGAGGTCGTGTTAAGCGAGCTGTTTTACCACATACAATCCTGTAATACCAAATGAAAGGACACCACACAAGTATATATTATAAAAATATATGTGTTTATTACTAAAAACAATCCCCAGTATTCTTTATGAATAAAGGGGCACAAGCGTTAAATCAAAAGCACTGTTTAAACATACAAAGTTGCACAATTATGGATGAGGGCAGGGGGCCACTCAAACCATATACTAAACAAGTGGTATAAGAGAGGCCACTCGAACAGTGGTTAGGCCTAGGGCCTAGGGAATCGCTGGGAGCAGTCAGGACAAGCAATGCTGAAGTCGGGAATGGCCCTCGGGATTCGGGAGATGTGCGGAAAGCGCACGCATGCACCAATGTTAACCAATGGTGCGTAAAAGTCAAATAGTTAAAGTTTAAGGACACTTCCGCTGAACCTAGAGGAACAAAACTTAACACACAGACCCTAGAGGTGTGCACCAGTGTGGGAACACCGGCGGAGCAAAGTTACCTCACCCACAGGAAGTGGGTGCACAGGGTCGAAGTGGCGTCGGGTTTTGACACGCAGGCTCTTGGTGCTTGAAGCTGAAAGGGCTGCAGGCAGGGTGAAGACGAAGTGTCCGGTGGAGTCCAAGGGTGGACTCAAGTTGTAGAGTACCTGAAAGCAGAGGGGACAGAGTCTGGGTCACTCAGCAGTGACCAGGGTGGAACCAGGACGGAACCAGGCAATGTCGGGCGCAATCAGGTGGTCGTCGAGGCGCTTCTCTTCGCTGTCACGTGGGCTCTGGGGCATCTGCGACGTCCAGGAGCAGGTCACGATCTGTCCCACGCAGGCTCTCACCGTCGGTGCAGTCGGCTTCCGGTTTGGAGCAAACAAGCCTTGGTAAGAGCAATCCACGCGGGATTGGAAGATGGCGTCTCACTCGGACCAGGAAGGTCAGAGTCGGGGCTCCCTTTCAGGGGAGCTGGTGTGGATCTGGAGCAACCAGAATCACGAGTCTTCTTTTGTAGTTCGTCGGCACAGGGACCACAAGCCAGCTGGCAAGTGACCGGGCCAACGCGTTGAGCCAAATCGTGCCAAAGGGCCCCACGCAGCACTCGTCGAGTGTGGAGGGCTGAACTTCGGCTCAGGAGTAGCTCAGGGTGGGGGCTTCTCAAACCCCGGTGTACAGCTTCGAGGGTCACTCGTGGGCTGCACGGTCAGCGTCTCGTGGTCACTTCAAGATGGCGTGCCCCACGCTTCCGGTCGCCTCCACGGGTCTCAGCTTTGCAGGGACTGTGGATCGGGCTGTTAGAAGCTGGGCAGGCTTGATCTCGTCGATCTCAGTCGCTCGAGTTCCGGCGGGAACTGCAACCAAGTAGACGTCGAGGGCTGGATGGTGCCTGCTGCTGCAGGGTGGTCACTCCTTGACCACAAGGGAGATTCTTCGGGCTTCCACGTTGAGATGGAGGGCGAAGGGTCCAGAATATCGTTTCAAATGTTTCTTCCAGGAAATCTGATGTGCATTGGCACTGCTCCCACTCTTATTCGAATCTGGTGGGCGTGATTACCTGCTAGGTCCCCTCCTATGGGTGGGACCCAGGAAGTGGGTGGATACACCCCCTTCCTTTGATCCAGGCCGCCCTGGCACGAGGGCTGGAGTGCCCCAGAACCGGTTTGGCCGGATTATGCAAGGGGCAGCCTTGTGCGCCCCAGGCAGTGTCTGGTTTCTTTCAAACCTCCCTGCTACAATACACTATCTCCTGTCTGGAGGGCGGTGACACCCTCCTGTGACAGGAAACCCTTTGTCCAGGACCCCCTTGACTGGGTTTCGGTCAGCTCCAGGGGTCCAGACATTTGTCTGTGGCAGAGGCATCCATTTTGTGGATCTTAAGGCCTTTGGAGAAATCAACCGCATTAAAGTGAAGTAACATGTCTTACCCCTCTAGAGGGGTGGAATGCCATCCCCGTCGCCAGAACTGGCGAGGGGATGGTATTCCAAAGCGTATGACACCTTACACGACATGTTTTGATAAAGCCAAACCAGAGTTGCTAAATAACCGCGAGGATTATAAGGCACTTAATAGTATATGGTATGGCATTATCCTGAAACAGCTTAGGGATTTGTTCCCGACGGCTGCAGACAGGCTCAGCTCATGCTAGAGCTCCATCTCACATAAAAACCATGCACCCAGCCTCCAGGATTGGTGAGGCCTGTCTATAGGAGTGGCTCACAGGTTTACATGTGTCCAGATATAGGTTTAGACATAGGTATACTATATCTAAGCAAGGGGTGTGTACACCACCTTACCCCAGCTGAGTGATCAGCCAGTTGTGTCAATTTAAGAACCAGCCAGGGGTGGCAAAAGATATGCTGCAGCCCCTGGTAGGCCTTAGTGGCTCCTGTGCCCTGTGCACCTATAGTGCATTCTACAGGGGCTGACAAGGAGTCCATTTCCAATTGGTATGTGCCTATAGCACATGTGTCATTAATTTAGTGAGAGAACAGCAGGCTGGGGGTCTGATCAGCAGGCCCACAGCCTCAGTAGTCGAAAACCAGTGAAGCAAAAAGCAAAAATTTGGGGTGACCATAGGATAGCAGACCCTACTCTCCTACACAACCCCCCCCCAAACGCAGGGACATTAAACTAACCTTGACCAGATAAGTCTTCATGTTCTAAGTGGAAGTACCTGGAGAGACCATCTGCATTACCATGGTCAGTCCCTGGGCGGTGCTCCACTGTAAAGTCCATCCCCTGTAGGGAAATGGACCACCTGAGCAGTTTGGGATTTTCACCCTTCATCTGATTAAGCCATAAGAGGGGCTTATGGTCTGTTTGCACCAGGAAGTGAGTTCCAAACAAGTAGGACCTCAACTTCTTTAATGCCCAAACCACAGCAAAGGCCTCCCTCTCAATGGCTGACCAACGTTTTTCTCTTGGGGTTAGCCTCCTGCTAATGAAAGCAATTGGCTGGTCTTGACCATCTTGATTAAGTTGTGAGAGTACAGCTCCCACCCCCAACTCAGAAGCATCTGTCTGAACAATGAACTGTTTGGAGTAGTCAGGACTCTTTAGGATAGGTGCAGAGCACATGGCCTTCTTCAGGTCTTCAAATGCCTTCTGACAGCTAACTGTCCACTGAACCTTTTTTGGCATCTTCTTGGATGTCAAGTCATTTAATGGTGTCACTATAGACCCATAGTTTTTCACAAACTTTCTGTAATACCCAGTCAGGCCCAAGAAGGCTCTGACTTGTGTCTGGGTAACTGGAGGAGCCCAGTCCTGTATGGCCTGGATTTTGCTTTCCAGTGGCTGAACCTGGCCTCCACCTACTAGGTGGCCCAGGTATACAACCTTACTCTGCCCTATCTGGCACTTTGTGGCCTTGATAGTTAGGCCTGCCTTTTGCAGGGCCTCCAAAACTTTCTTCAGGTGGATCAGGTGATCCTCCCAGGTGGAGCTAAAGACAGCAATATCATCCAGATAAGCTGCACAAAAGTCATCCAACCCAGTAAGGACTTGGTTCACCAACCTTTGAAAAGTGGCAGGTGCATTCTTCAAACCAAAGGGCATTACCACAAACTGATAATGTCCACTAGGGGTAGAGAATGCTGTTTTGGCTTTTGACTCCTCAGCTAGTCTGATTTGCCAGTAGCCAGCTGTCAGATCAAATGTGCTCAGAAACTTGGCAGAAGCCAATCTGTCAATGAGCTCATCTGCTCTTGGAATGGGGTGAGCATCTGTCCTAGTGACAGCATTGAGACCCCTGTAATCCACGCAAAACCTCATTTCTCTCTTACCATCTTGGGTATGAGGTTTTGGCACCAGGACTACTGGGCTGGCCCATGGGCTCTCTGATGGCTCAATCACTCCAAGCTCCAACATCTTTTGCACCTCAGCCTTGATGCAATCCCTGACATGATCAGGTTGCCTGTAGATCTTATTCTTGACAGGCAGACTGTCACCAGTGTCCACAACATGGGTACACCAGTCAGTTTGGCTGGGTGTGAGTGAAAACATTTGCCTGTGAGCCTGCAAAACTTGTCTGCAGTCCCTCTGTTGCTGGTCAGTGAGGCTGCCTGCCAAGGCTACTCCATCAACTGAACCATCATCAGGGTTCTGGGAAAGCAGGTCTGGGAGAGGGTCACTCTCTTCCTCCTGTTCCCCATCTGTGGCCATGAGCAAGCTCATATCCTCCCTGTCTACAAATGCTTTCAAGCGGTTCACATGGATTACCCTGTGAGGGCTCCTGGGTGTTCCAAAGTCTACCAAGTAGGTGACTTCCCCTTTCTTCTCAATAATAGGATAGGGTCCACTCCATTTGTCTTGGAGTGCTGCTGGAGCCACTGGCTCCAGTACCCATACCTTCTGTCCTGGTTGGAACTCTACCAGTACAGCCTTTTGGTCATGCCAAGCTTTCTGCAATTCTTGGCTGGCCTCCAGGTTTTTGGATGCTCTTTCCATGTACTCAGCCATCCTGGAGCGGAGACCAAGTACATAGTCCACTATGTCTAGTTTGGGCTTTTTGAGAGGTAACTCCCATCCTTCCTTCACCAAACACAATGGACCTCTCACAGGGTGGCCAAACAAAAGTTCAAAAGGGCTGTAGCCAACCCCCTTCTGTGGGACCTCTCTGTAAGCAAAGAGCAGGCAGGGTAAAAGAATGTCCCATTTCCGCCTGAGCTTCTCTGGTAATCCTTTTATCATGCCTTTAAGGGTCTTGTTAAATCTCTCCACAAGCCCATTGCATTGTGGATGATATGGGGTGGTAAACTTGTAGTTTACTCCACATTCCTTCCACATTGCTTTTAGATAGCTGGACATAAAATTTGTCCCTCTATCTGATAGTACCTCCTTAGGAAAGCCCACTCTTGAGAAAACTGCAATGAGGGCTTGTGAGAAGTTGGCCTGGTAGGGGATGTTTCCAATTCTGGAACCACCTACTACCTGACCAAACAATCCCCTTATGGTGTCTGGTTGTAAGTCAACCTTATTAGACAAGCTATCCTAGTGGTAGCATGGACTAAGCAGCCTAAAGGCTTAACTTAAGAGGTCGTGTTAAGCGAGCTGTTTTACCACATACAATCCTGTAATACCAAATGAAAGGACACCACACAAGTATATATTATAAAAATATATGTGTTTATTACTAAAAACAATCCCCAGTATTCTTTATGAATAAAGGGGCACAAGCGTTAAATCAAAAGCACTGTTTAAACATACAAAGTTGCACAATTATGGATGAGGGCAGGGGGCCACTCAAACCATATACTAAACAAGTGGTATAAGAGAGGCCACTCGAACAGTGGTTAGGCCTAGGGCCTAGGGAATCGCTGGGAGCAGTCAGGACAAGCAATGCTGAAGTCGGGAATGGCCCTCGGGATTCGGGAGATGTGCGGAAAGCGCACGCATGCACCAATGTTAACCAATGGTGCGTAAAAGTCAAATAGTTAAAGTTTAAGGACACTTCCGCTGAACCTAGAGGAACAAAACTTAACACACAGACCCTAGAGGTGTGCACCAGTGTGGGAACACCGGCGGAGCAAAGTTACCTCACCCACAGGAAGTGGGTGCACAGGGTCGAAGTGGCGTCGGGTTTTGACACGCAGGCTCTTGGTGCTTGAAGCTGAAATGGCTGCAGGCAGGGTGAAGACGAAGTGTCCGGTGGAGTCCAAGGGTGGACTCAAGTTGTAGAGTACCTGAAAGCAGAGGGGACAGAGTCTGGGTCACTCAGCAGTGACCAGGGTGGAACCAGGACGGAACCAGGCAATGTCGGGCGCAATCAGGTGGTCGTCGAGGCGCTTCTCTTCGCTGTCACGTGGGCTCTGGGGCATCTGCGACGTCCAGGAGCAGGTCACGATCTGTCCCACGCAGGCTCTCACCGTCGGTGCAGTCGGCTTCCGGTTTGGAGCAAACAAGCCTTGGTAAGAGCAATCCACGCGGGATTGGAAGATGGCGTCTCACTCGGACCAGGAAGGTCAGAGTCGGGGCTCCCTTTCAGGGGAGCTGGTGTGGATCTGGAGCAACCAGAATCACGAGTCTTCTTTTGTAGTTCGTCGGCACAGGGACCACAAGCCAGCTGGCAAGTGACCGGGCCAACGCGTTGAGCCAAATCGTGCCAAAGGGCCCCACGCAGCACTCGTCGAGTGTGGAGGGCTGAACTTCGGCTCAGGAGTAGCTCAGGGTGGGGGGCTTCTCAAACCCCGGTGTACAGCTTCGAGGGTCACTCGTGGGCTGCACGGTCAGCGTCTCGTGGTCACTTCAAGATGGCGTGCCCCACGCTTCCGGTCGCCTCCACGGGTCTCAGCTTTGCAGGGACTGTGGATCGGGCTGTTAGAAGCTGGGCAGGCTTGATCTCGTCGATCTCAGTCGCTCGAGTTCCGGCGGGAACTGCAACCAAGTAGACGTCGAGGGCTGGATGGTGCCTGCTGCTGCAGGGTGGTCACTCCTTGACCACAAGGGAGATTCTTCGGGCTTCCACGTTGAGATGGAGGGCGAAGGGTCCAGAATATCGTTTCAAATGTTTCTTCCAGGAAATCTGATGTGCATTGGCACTGCTCCCACTCTTATTCGAATCTGGTGGGCGTGATTACCTGCTAGGTCCCCTCCTATGGGTGGGACCCAGGAAGTGGGTGGATACACCCCCTTCCTTTGATCCAGGCCGCCCTGGCACGAGGGCTGGAGTGCCCCAGAACCGGTTTGGCCGGATTATGCAAGGGGCAGCCTTGTGCGCCCCAGGCAGTGTCTGGTTTCTTTCAAACCTCCCTGCTACAATACACTATCTCCTGTCTGGAGGGCGGTGACACCCTCCTGTGACAGGAAACCCTTTGTCCAGGACCCCCTTGACTGGGTTTCGGTCAGCTCCAGGGGTCCAGACATTTGTCTGTGGCAGAGGCATCCATTTTGTGGATCCTAAGGTCTTTGGAGAAATCAACCGCATTAAAGCAAAGTAACATGTCTTACCCCTCTAGAGGGGTGGAATGCCATCCCCGTCGCCAGAACTGGCGAGGGGATGGTATTCCAAAGCGTATGACACCTTACACGACATGTTTTGATAAAGCCAAACCAAAGTTGCTAAATAACCGCGAGGATTATAAGGCACTTAATAGTATATGGTATGGCATTATCCTGAAACAGCTTAGGGATTTGTTCCCGACAGCTGCAGACAGGCTCAGCTCATGCTAGAGCTCCATCTCACATGAAACCACGCACTCTGCCTCCAGGATTGATGAGGCCTTCCATAGGAGTGGCTCACAGGCTAATATGTGTCCAGATATAGGTTTAGATATAGGTATACTATATCTAAGCAAGGGGTGTTTACACCACCTTACCCCAGCTGAGTGATCAGCCAGTTGTGTCAATTTAAGAACCAGCCAGGGGTGGCAAAAGATATGCTGCAGCCCCTGGTAGGCCTTGGTGGCTCCTATGCCCTGGGCACCTATAGTGCATTATACAGGGGCTGACAAGGAGTCCATTTCCAATTTGTGGTATGTACCTAGGGTACATGGAATCCATTTTACAGAGAGAGCAGATGGCCTGGGGCCCTGATTAGCAGGGAACCAGGTCAACTAAGTCAAAAAACCAGCTAAACACAGGCAAAAAATCTGGGGTCACCATAGTCAGGTAGCCACCTTCCTACATAACCCCCCCCCAAACGAAAGGAGATAAGGCTATCCTTGGCCAGGTAAGCCTATATTGCCTGAGTGGCCATATAAGGAAGTACCTGCACTAGCATGGGTACCCCCTGTCTCATGGTCCACTAAGCAGTCCCTCACCCTTTGGGTATTAGAGGGTCTCCACCATAGGGAATCACTACCTTGGGTGTGTTTATGCAAAGTTAAAGGCTGGTTTGGATGTGGAGTATTGAAGCGAGGCTCTACTAATTTAGGGCTTAGCTTCCTCCAATTATCTTCCACCATGTGTGCCTTTCTTTCTTTAACTGAGTTGCACTGTGCTCTCAGGGTCAACCTCTGGCTACCTAAAGCTGGAGGCTGGGTCCCTCTGTTTGGCTTGCTGGAGGGACAGTTCAGGTTTGGGCCCTTTGGGTCCCAGGTTTGGCTGTGCCCAACAGAATCCATCTGGGGGAGGTCCCTAACTGTTTTTAAGGGGGCTCCCTCAGGAGTTTTTAAAGTTTTCACCTTACTAGGGCTACTAGTTTTGGTGCACCGAATCTTTTGATGGGGGTGCTTTATTTGACAGGGGGCCCTCTGGGTCTCACTGTCCTTCTTGTCCTCTGCAGCCCTGGGCTGGCTAAGGCAAGGGAGAGAGGGGCAGGTTACCTGCTCCAGACTGGGTCCCACCTGAGAAGGGTCCACTGACATCAGAGGTTCTGTCAGGCTAGGCCCAACCACCTCTGGGGCAGTTCCTTCATCAGGGGTAAGATCAGTTCCCTGAGGAGGCTGATCCTGTCTTAAAGTCTGGTGAGGGGGAGATTTCTCTTCCTCCTCCATGCTCTCAGTTTGTGTGGAGTTATCCATCATTTCAGGTTTCACAACACACGTGTCAGTTTGAGTTTGGGCTGTGGCCATCACAGCCCCACCAACCTTTTCAGGAGGAGACTCAGTTTGGGTTTCTGCTGTTATCATAACAGCTTTGCTATTCTGTTCAGGAAGAGCTTTTGCTAAAGATGGGGCAGGGAGTATCTCCGCCCTACCAACCTTTTCAGGAAGGACATCTTGAATTGGGGCTGTAGCCATTACAGCCCCACTAACCTTTCCATTGGAATTTACCATCCTAGAATGGATTTCCTGTTCAACCCCAGCCCAGGCTGAGATTTCTAAATCATTACCCAGTAGACAGTCTACAGGCAAGTTTGGGGACACTGCCACTCTCTTTGGGCCAGTGACACCTCCCCAGCTGAGACTTACTACTGCCATGGGATGATTTGTTTGGATGCCATCAATGTTTATTACCTGGTATGTGGCACCAGGTAAAAGTTGCTTAGAGGGGACTATGCCATCAGCCACCATGGTGATGCTAGCCCCTGTGTCTCTAAAAGCTTCAACTCTTAAACCATTGATGATGGGTTCTTGTCTATACTTGCTCAAAGTATTTGGGCAAGCAGAGAAGTTGGCAAACCCCATGCCAGCCTCATAAACAAGATCATTGGGTGATGGGGACCTGGATAGGCCAGGGTCCACCTGATTTCCAAAAGTAAACCCACCCAGATTCCTGGGCGTGCTTCCACTTCCTGGGGTATTACTGCTGACAGTAACAGGAGGTGTTGAAGCCGGCTTTGGAGGTATATTTTCTTTATTGTTATTCTTGGGACAACAGCTGTCTGTTTTGTAATGCCCCACCTGTTTACAGGGATAACAATAGGGTTTTTTCTCAGTTGAAGAAGTGTCTTGGGACCCACCCCCATCCTTGGAGTTTTGGGGCCCTGGGGAAGTCTTTTCTTTACTTTTATCCCCACCCTTATCTTGAGGCTTGGTAGACTCCTTCTTCTGGTTATTGTCCTGATTCTTAGGCCTAATCCTGGTTCTGACCCATTTGTCTGCCTTCTTTCCCAATTCTTGGGGAGAGGTCAGATCAGAGTCTACCAGGTGCTGGTGTAAGAGCTGGTTCTGACAATTACTTAGGATCTGCTCCCTCATAATCAAATTATACAATCCTGTAAAGTCATGTACTTTGCTGCCATGTAGCCAACCCTCCAGAGCCTTAGTAGCACAATCTACAAAATCAGTCCAGTCCTGAGTCTGTGTCTTCTGGGTGTCTCTGAACTTGAACCTGTACTGTTCAGTGGTTAAGCCAAACCCATCTATCAGAACACTCTTCAGGACTTTGTAATTGTTTGCATCCTCATGTCTGACAGTGAGGAGCTTGTCCCTCCCTTTCTCTGAAAAGGAGTACCATAAGATTGCTGCCCACTGTTCCTCAGGAACCTGCTGTACCATGCAGGCTCTCTCAAGAGCAGTTATCCACTTGTGGATATCATCCCCTTCCTTGTAGGGGGGCACAATCTTTGTCAGGTTTCTACTATCATAGGACCTGGGTTTCTCTTTAGGAATATTGCTGCCACCAGTGGCATCTAAGCCACACAATTTTTGCTCTCTTGCCAAGGCAAGTTTAGCTTGAGCCAAGGCTACCTCCTCCCTCTCTATCTGGAGTTTGACAGCCCTCATTCTGGCCCTATGCTCTAACTTTTGAGAAGCACTCATGCCTCTCTGTGATTCTCTGGAGGCACTAGAAAGATGAGAGTCTCCTGAGGGAGATCTCACTCTTCTGTTGCCTGGGAGAATCATTTGTTGGGATCTGGGGAGGTGCTGGCCCTCTCCATTTCCCAGTAGGTCCAAGTTGGCCTGGCTAAGCCTACCAACTGGAACCTGGCTACCCTGATCCTGTACTTCTAAGTCCCCAGCATCTGAGTCCTCATCCAAGTCATCATCATCCTCCTCTTCAGGGGGATCAACTGCAGGGGGGTTCCCTCCAGTTCCTGTATCTAGGGAAGCTGCTTTTGCCCTCTCTAAGTCATCCTGTTCTAGGAGTTCTATCAGGGTCAGGCAGGTGGGGCTTCTGCCCCTTTTTAACCCTCTTGCTTTGCACAAGACAATCAAGTCTCTGCGGGTTAGTTTGTCATATCCAGAAGTTGCCTGGGTAGGGTCAACTGTCACAGGACTAGACCCTGAGGCCTTTCCTGTGTCGGACATGGTTACTAGTGAGGTGTAAGTGGTGCACTTACCTACACTAAGTGTTTTCCTACTGGACCTTGCTAGTGAGTTGTAGTCAGGGGTGTGCTACTCCCTTCAACCTACAACTACTAAGTTCAGTAGAACTTAATATGCTAAGCTTTTGATTTTATATGTACCTAGAGGTACTTGATGTGATCTTTCAATTTGATATAAAGATTGCAATGGTAAAACAACAGCAAGCTCAAATCCGCACCGCTGCTCACCAATGTGAGAAGTTGGCCTGGTAGGGGATGTTTCCAATTCTGGAACCACCTACTACCTGACCAAACAATCCCCTTATGGTGTCTGGTTGTAAGTCAACCTTATTAGACAAGCTATCCTAGTGGTAGCATGGACTAAGCAGCCTAAAGGCTTAACTTAAGAGGTCGTGTTAAGCGAGCTGTTTTACCACATACAATCCTGTAATACCAAATGAAAGGACACCACACAAGTATATATTATAAAAATATATGTGTTTATTACTAAAAACAATCCCCAGTATTCTTTATGAATAAAGGGGCACAAGCGTTAAATCAAAAGCACTGTTTAAACATACAAAGTTGCACAATTATGGATGAGGGCAGGGGGCCACTCAAACCATATACTAAACAAGTGGTATAAGAGAGGCCACTCGAACAGTGGTTAGGCCTAGGGCCTAGGGAATCGCTGGGAGCAGTCAGGACAAGCAATGCTGAAGTCGGGAATGGCCCTCGGGATTCGGGAGATGTGCGGAAAGCGCACGCATGCACCAATGTTAACCAATGGTGCGTAAAAGTCAAATAGTTAAAGTTTAAGGACACTTCCGCTGAACCTAGAGGAACAAAACTTAACACACAGACCCTAGAGGTGTGCACCAGTGTGGGAACACCGGCGGAGCAAAGTTACCTCACCCACAGGAAGTGGGTGCACAGGGTCGAAGTGGCGTCGGGTTTTGACACGCAGGCTCTTGGTGCTTGAAGCTGAAATGGCTGCAGGCAGGGTGAAGACGAAGTGTCCGGTGGAGTCCAAGGGTGGACTCAAGTTGTAGAGTACCTGAAAGCAGAGGGGACAGAGTCTGGGTCACTCAGCAGTGACCAGGGTGGAACCAGGACGGAACCAGGCAATGTCGGGCGCAATCAGGTGGTCGTCGAGGCGCTTCTCTTCGCTGTCACGTGGGCTCTGGGGCATCTGCGACGTCCAGGAGCAGGTCACGATCTGTCCCACGCAGGCTCTCACCGTCGGTGCAGTCGGCTTCCGGTTTGGAGCAAACAAGCCTTGGTAAGAGCAATCCACGCGGGATTGGAAGATGGCGTCTCACTCGGACCAGGAAGGTCAGAGTCGGGGCTCCCTTTCAGGGGAGCTGGTGTGGATCTGGAGCAACCAGAATCACGAGTCTTCTTTTGTAGTTCGTCGGCACAGGGACCACAAGCCAGCTGGCAAGTGACCGGGCCAACGCGTTGAGCCAAATCGTGCCAAAGGGCCCCACGCAGCACTCGTCGAGTGTGGAGGGCTGAACTTCGGCTCAGGAGTAGCTCAGGGTGGGGGCTTCTCAAACCCCGGTGTACAGCTTCGAGGGTCACTCGTGGGCTGCACGGTCAGCGTCTCGTGGTCACTTCAAGATGGCGTGCCCCACGCTTCCGGTCGCCTCCACGGGTCTCAGCTTTGCAGGGACTGTGGATCGGGCTGTTAGAAGCTGGGCAGGCTTGATCTCGTCGATCTCAGTCGCTCGAGTTCCGGCGGGAACTGCAACCAAGTAGACGTCGAGGGCTGGATGGTGCCTGCTGCTGCAGGGTGGTCACTCCTTGACCACAAGGGAGATTCTTCGGGCTTCCACGTTGAGATGGAGGGCGAAGGGTCCAGAATATCGTTTCAAATGTTTCTTCCAGGAAATCTGATGTGCATTGGCACTGCTCCCACTCTTATTCGAATCTGGTGGGCGTGATTACCTGCTAGGTCCCCTCCTATGGGTGGGACCCAGGAAGTGGGTGGATACACCCCCTTCCTTTGATCCAGGCCGCCCTGGCACGAGGGCTGGAGTGCCCCAGAACCGGTTTGGCCGGATTATGCAAGGGGCAGCCTTGTGCGCCCCAGGCAGTGTCTGGTTTCTTTCAAACCTCCCTGCTACAATACACTATCTCCTGTCTGGAGGGCGGTGACACCCTCCTGTGACAGGAAACCCTTTGTCCAGGACCCCCTTGACTGGGTTTCGGTCAGCTCCAGGGGTCCAGACATTTGTCTGTGGCAGAGGCATCCATTTTGTGGATCCTAAGGTCTTTGGAGAAATCAACCGCATTAAAGCAAAGTAACATGTCTTACCCCTCTAGAGGGGTGGAATGCCATCCCCGTCGCCAGAACTGGCGAGGGGATGGTATTCCAAAGCGTATGACACCTTACACGACATGTTTTGATAAAGCCAAACCAAAGTTGCTAAATAACCGCGAGGATTATAAGGCACTTAATAGTATATGGTATGGCATTATCCTGAAACAGCTTAGGGATTTGTTCCCGACAGCTGCAGACAGGCTCAGCTCATGCTAGAGCTCCATCTCACATGAAACCACGCACTCTGCCTCCAGGATTGATGAGGCCTTCCATAGGAGTGGCTCACAGGCTAATATGTGTCCAGATATAGGTTTAGATATAGGTATACTATATCTAAGCAAGGGGTGTTTACACCACCTTACCCCAGCTGAGTGATCAGCCAGTTGTGTCAATTTAAGAACCAGCCAGGGGTGGCAAAAGATATGCTGCAGCCCCTGGTAGGCCTTGGTGGCTCCTATGCCCTGGGCACCTATAGTGCATTATACAGGGGCTGACAAGGAGTCCATTTCCAATTTGTGGTATGTACCTAGGGTACATGGAATCCATTTTACAGAGAGAGCAGATGGCCTGGGGCCCTGATTAGCAGGGAACCAGGTCAACTAAGTCAAAAAACCAGCTAAACACAGGCAAAAAATCTGGGGTCACCATAGTCAGGTAGCCACCTTCCTACAGGGCTTTTGCCACCACAGGTGCTGTGGTGGTCCTTAGGGGAATAGCCTCTGGGTACCTGGTGGCATGATCCACTACCACCAGTATGAATCTGTTCCCAGATGCTGTTTGGGGGTCCATTGGACCCACAATATCAATTCCAACTCTCTCAAAGGGGACCCCCACCACAGGTAGTGGTATTAGGGGGGCCTTTGTTGTGCCACCTGACTTACCACTGGCTTGGCAAGTGACACAGGAGCGACAAAACTCCTTGACATCCTCTGACATGTGAGGCCAGTGAAAGTGTGGAACAAGCCTGTCCCACGTCTTGTTCTGGCCTAAGTGTCCTGCAAGGGGAATATCATGGGCCAAGGTAAGGAGGAATCCCCTAAACTGCAGAGGTATCACCAACCTCCTGGTCATGCCAGGCTTGGGGGTTCTAGCCTCTGAGTAAAGGAGTCCCTCATCCCAATACACAGAATGGGTACCTTGGGCATCCCCAGCAGCCTCAGCAGCAGCCTGCTGTCTGAGGGGTTCAAGGGAAGGGCAATCTAATTGAGCCTGCCTCAGGTCTGCCCTTGAGGGTCCCCCTGTCCCCAGAAACTCAACCTGGTCAGGTTCAAGCTCCTCAGAGACAGTCTCCTCTTGGACTGCAGAATCAGTTTCCTCTGAAACCTGATCCTCAACCTGGGGCAAGGTGGAAGGCGAGGCCTTTCCTCTCTTGCTCCTTCTCTTGGGTTGTGGCTGGTCTATTGTCTCAAGATCCACCACTGGTTCAGGAAGGCACTTCTTAGCCTGAGCCCTTGTCATGGCAAGGACATGCTCTGAAATCCCTAGCATTTCTGCATGAGTCCTGTACTCCACTTCTGACCATGCTGAGCTTTCAAGGTCATTGCCTAACAGACAGTCTACTGGTAGGTCTGCACTCACCACAACTTTCTTTAGGCCATCAACCCCTCCCCAGGAGAAGTTCACAACTGCCACACTATGGGAGGTAGTGGAGTTGCTTGCATTGGTTACTAGGTAGCTCTCTCCTAGTACAATCTGTCCAGGGTCCACAAAGCCAGGGGTCACCATGGTGACACTAGCACATGTGTCCCTGTAAGCTTGAGCCAGTTTCTCATTTATTAAGGGAGTCTGCCTGTATTTGCCCAGGTTAGTGGGGCTTACTGCAGTGGGCAACTCAATGTCCACATCATACAGGAGAACTGCCTGTGTAGGGACTCTGACTAGGCCAGATCCTACTTCAATACCCAGGGTCAACCCAGCTACACCCTTGGACTGTGTTCCACCACTGCTTACTGTACTTGGGGTTGCAGTTGCTTTAGGAGCTGTAGTGGTGGGAACTGGATTTGCCTTGGTGCACTCACTGCCCCAGTGTGAAACTGATTTGCAGGTATTACACCAAGGTGTCTTTGGACCTTTGTTCTTCTTCTTCTTGTTACCATTTTGGGAACCACCCTCCTTACTATTAGTTTGGGGGCCTGAAGACTTCTGGTCTTTTTCTTTATCTTTCTGATTCTGATTACCACCCTTCTGGTCTGTTTTCTTCTGGTCACCACCTTGGTTCTGGGGTTTCTGCTTAATCCTTGTTCTGACCCATTTGTCTGCCTTCTTTCCCAATTCTTGGGGAGAGGTCAGATCAGAGTCAATAAGGTATTGATGCAACAGCTGGTTTGTACAGTTATTAAGGATCTGTTCTCTCATCATAAGATTGTACAATCCTGTATAGTCTGAAACTTTACTTCCCTGTAACCAACCCTCCAAAGCCTTAGTGGCACACTCCACAAAATCAGTCCAGTCTTGAGTCTGTGCTTTCTGGGTGTCTCTGAACAACAACCTGTATTGCTCAGTGGTTAGGCCATACCCTTCAATGAGAGCACTCTTCAAAACAGAGTAGTTTTTGGCATCCTCAGGTCTAACTGTGAGGAGCCTGTCCCTCCCTTTCTCAGAAAAGGAGTACCACAAAATTGCAGCCCACTGATTCTCAGGAACCTGCTGTACCATGCAGGCTCTCTCAAGAGCAGTCATCCATTTGTGGATGTCATCCCCTTCTTTAAAGGGGGGCACAATTTTGGTCAGGTTTCTATTATCATAGGCCCTGTCTTTTTCTCTTGGAAAATTGCTGCCACCAGTGACATCTAAGCCACTTAATTTCTGCTCTCTTGCCAAGGCAAGTTTAGCTTGAGCTAAGGTAAGCTTAGCTTGACTCAGGGCTACCTCCTCTCTCTCTATCTGGAGTCTGACAGCCCTCATTCTAGCCCTATGCTCAGCTTTCTGAGAAGCACTCATGCCTCTCTCTGATTCTCTGGAGGCACTAGAAAGATGAGAGTCCCCTGAGGGAGATCTCACTCTTCTGTTGCCTGGGAGAATCACATGTTGGGTTCTGGGGAGGTGCTGGCCCTCTCCATTCCCCAGTAGGTCCAAGTTGGCCTGGCTAAGCCTACCAACTGGAACCTGGCTACCCTGATCCTGTACTTCTAAGTCCTCAACCTCTGAGTCCTCATCCAAGTCATCATCATCCTCCTCTTCAGGGGGATCAACTGCAGGGGGGTTCCCTCCAGTTCCTGTATCTAGGGAAGCTGCTTTTGCCCTCTCTAAGTCATCCTGTTCTAGGAGTTCTATCAGGATTAGGCAGGTGGGGCTTCTGCCCCTTTTTAACCCTCTTGCTTTGCACAAGACAATCAAGTCTCTGCGGGTTAGTTTGTCATATCCAGAAGTTGCCTGGGTAGGGTCAACTGTCACAGGACTAGACCCTGAGGCCTTTCCTGTGTCGGACATGGTTACTAGTGAGGTGTAAGTGGTGCACTTACCTACACTAAGTGTTTTCCTACTGGACCTTGCTAGTGAGTTGTAGTCAGGGGTGTGCTACTCCCTTCAACCTACAACTACTAAGTTCAGTAGAACTTAATATGCTAAGCTTTTGATTTTATATGTACCTAGAGGTACTTGATGTGATCTTTCAATTTGATATAAAGATTGCAATGGTAAAACAACAGCAAGCTCAAATCCGCACCGCTGCTCACCAATGTGAGAAGTTGGCCTGGTAGGGGATGTTTCCAATTCTGGAACCACCTACTACCTGACCAAACAATCCCCTTATGGTGTCTGGTTGTAAGTCAACCTTATTAGACAAGCTATCCTAGTGGTAGCATGGACTAAGCAGCCTAAAGGCTTAACTTAAGAGGTCGTGTTAAGCGAGCTGTTTTACCACATACAATCCTGTAATACCAAATGAAAGGACACCACACAAGTATATATTATAAAAATATATGTGTTTATTACTAAAAACAATCCCCAGTATTCTTTATGAATAAAGGGGCACAAGCGTTAAATCAAAAGCACTGTTTAAACATACAAAGTTGCACAATTATGGATGAGGGCAGGGGGCCACTCAAACCATATACTAAACAAGTGGTATAAGAGAGGCCACTCGAACAGTGGTTAGGCCTAGGGCCTAGGGAATCGCTGGGAGCAGTCAGGACAAGCAATGCTGAAGTCGGGAATGGCCCTCGGGATTCGGGAGATGTGCGGAAAGCGCACGCATGCACCAATGTTAACCAATGGTGCGTAAAAGTCAAATAGTTAAAGTTTAAGGACACTTCCGCTGAACCTAGAGGAACAAAACTTAACACACAGACCCTAGAGGTGTGCACCAGTGTGGGAACACCGGCGGAGCAAAGTTACCTCACCCACAGGAAGTGGGTGCACAGGGTCGAAGTGGCGTCGGGTTTTGACACGCAGGCTCTTGGTGCTTGAAGCTGAAAGGGCTGCAGGCAGGGTGAAGACGAAGTGTCCGGTGGAGTCCAAGGGTGGACTCAAGTTGTAGAGTACCTGAAAGCAGAGGGGACAGAGTCTGGGTCACTCAGCAGTGACCAGGGTGGAACCAGGACGGAACCAGGCAATGTCGGGCGCAATCAGGTGGTCGTCGAGGCGCTTCTCTTCGCTGTCACGTGGGCTCTGGGGCATCTGCGACGTCCAGGAGCAGGTCACGATCTGTCCCACGCAGGCTCTCACCGTCGGTGCAGTCGGCTTCCGGTTTGGAGCAAACAAGCCTTGGTAAGAGCAATCCACGCGGGATTGGAAGATGGCGTCTCACTCGGACCAGGAAGGTCAGAGTCGGGGCTCCCTTTCAGGGGAGCTGGTGTGGATCTGGAGCAACCAGAATCATGAGTCTTCTTTTGTAGTTCGTCGGCACAGGGACCACAAGCCAGCTGGCAAGTGACCGGGCCAACGCGTTGAGCCAAATCGTGCCAAAGGGCCCCACGCAGCACTCGTCGAGTGTGGAGGGCTGAACTTCGGCTCAGGAGTAGCTCAGGGTGGGGGCTTCTCAAACCCCGGTGTACAGCTTCGAGGGTCACTCGTGGGCTGCACGGTCAGCGTCTCGTGGTCACTTCAAGATGGCGTGCCCCACGCTTCCGGTCGCCTCCACGGGTCTCAGCTTTGCAGGGACTGTGGATCGGGCTGTTAGAAGCTGGGCAGGCTTGATCTCGTCGATCTCAGTCGCTCGAGTTCCGGCGGGAACTGCAACCAAGTAGACGTCGAGGGCTGGATGGTGCCTGCTGCTGCAGGGTGGTCACTCCTTGACCACAAGGGAGATTCTTCGGGCTTCCACGTTGAGATGGAGGGCGAAGGGTCCAGAATATCGTTTCAAATGTTTCTTCCAGGAAATCTGATGTGCATTGGCACTGCTCCCACTCTTATTCGAATCTGGTGGGCGTGATTACCTGCTAGGTCCCCTCCTATGGGTGGGACCCAGGAAGTGGGTGGATACACCCCCTTCCTTTGATCCAGGCCGCCCTGGCACGAGGGCTGGAGTGCCCCAGAACCGGTTTGGCCGGATTATGCAAGGGGCAGCCTTGTGCGCCCCAGGCAGTGTCTGGTTTCTTTCAAACCTCCCTGCTACAATACACTATCTCCTGTCTGGAGGGCGGTGACACCCTCCTGTGACAGGAAACCCTTTGTCCAGGACCCCCTTGACTGGGTTTCGGTCAGCTCCAGGGGTCCAGACATTTGTCTGTGGCAGAGGCATCCATTTTGTGGATCTTAAGGCCTTTGGAGAAATCAACCGCATTAAAGTGAAGTAACATGTCTTACCCCTCTAGAGGGGTGGAATGCCATCCCCGTCGCCAGAACTGGCGAGGGGATGGTATTCCAAAGCGTATGACACCTTACACGACATGTTTTGATAAAGCCAAACCAGAGTTGCTAAATAACCGCGAGGATTATAAGGCACTTAATAGTATATGGTATGGCATTATCCTGAAACAGCTTAGGGATTTGTTCCCGACGGCTGCAGACAGGCTCAGCTCATGCTAGAGCTCCATCTCACATAAAAACCATGCACCCAGCCTCCAGGATTGGTGAGGCCTGTCTATAGGAGTGGCTCACAGGTTTACATGTGTCCAGATATAGGTTTAGACATAGGTATACTATATCTAAGCAAGGGGTGTGTACACCACCTTACCCCAGCTGAGTGATCAGCCAGTTGTGTCAATTTAAGAACCAGCCAGGGGTGGCAAAAGATATGCTGCAGCCCCTGGTAGGCCTTAGTGGCTCCTGTGCCCTGTGCACCTATAGTGCATTCTACAGGGGCTGACAAGGAGTCCATTTCCAATTGGTATGTGCCTATAGCACATGTGTCATTAATTTAGTGAGAGAACAGCAGGCTGGGGGTCTGATCAGCAGGCCCACAGCCTCAGTAGTCGAAAACCAGTGAAGCAAAAAGCAAAAATTTGGGGTGACCATAGGATAGCAGACCCTACTCTCCTACAGCCACTCTCTTTGGGCCAGTGACACCTCCCCAGCTGAGACTTACTACTGCCATGGGATGATTTGTTTGGATGCCATCAATGTTTATTACCTGGTATGTGGCACCAGGTAAAAGTTGCTTAGAGGGGACTATGCCATCAGCCACCATGGTGATGCTAGCCCCTGTGTCTCTAAAAGCTTCAACTCTTAAACCATTGATGATGGGTTCTTGTCTATACTTGCTCAAAGTATTTGGGCCAGCAGAGAAGTTGGCAAACCCCATGCCAGCCTCATAAACAAGATCATTGGGTGATGGGGACCTGGATAGGCCAGGGTCCACCTGATTTCCAAAAGTAAACCCACCCAGATTCCTGGGTGTGCTTCCACTTCCTGGGGGATTACTGCTGACAGTAACATGAGGTGTTGAAGCTGGCTTTGGAGGTATATTTTCTTTATTGTTATTCTTGGGACAACAGCTGTCTGTTTTGTAATGCCCCACCTGTTTACAGGGATAACAATAGGGTTTTTTCTCAGTTGAAGAAGTGTCTTGGGACCCACCCCCATCCTTGGAGTTTTGGGGCCCTGGGGAAGTCTTTTCTTTACTTTTATCCCCACCCTTATCTTGAGGCTTGGTAGACTCCTTCTTCTGGTTACTGTCCTGATTCTTAGGCCTAATCCTGGTTCTGACCCATTTGTCTGCCTTCTTTCCCAATTCTTGGGGAGAGGTCAGATCAGAGTCTACCAGGTGCTGGTGTAAGAGCTGGTTCTGACAATTACTTAGGATCTGCTCCCTCATAATCAAATTATACAATCCTGTAAAGTCATGTACTTTGCTGCCATGTAGCCAACCCTCCAGAGCCTTAGTAGCACAATCTACAAAATCAGTCCAGTCCTGAGTCTGTGTCTTCTGGGTGTCTCTGAACTTGAACCTGTACTGTTCAGTGGTTAAGCCAAACCCATCTATCAGAACACTCTTCAGGACTTTGTAATTGTTTGCATCCTCATGTCTGACAGTGAGGAGCTTGTCCCTCCCTTTCTCTGAAAAGGAGTACCATAAGATTGCTGCCCACTGTTCCTCAGGAACCTGCTGTACCATGCAGGCTCTCTCAAGAGCAGTCATCCATTTGTGGATGTCATCCCCTTCTTTGAAGGGGGGCACAATCTTTGTCAGGTTTCTACTATCATAGGACCTGGGTTTCTCTTTAGGAATATTGCTGCCACCAGTGGCATCTAAGCCACACAATTTCTGCTCTCTTGCCAAGGCAAGTTTAGCTTGAGCTAAGGTAAGCTTAGCTTGACTCAGGGCTACCTCCTCTCTCTCTATCTGGAGTCTGACAGCCCTCATTCTAGCCCTATGCTCAGCTTTTTGAGAAGCACTCATGCCTCTCTCTGATTCTCTGGAGGCACTAGAAAGATGAGAGTCCCCTGAGGGAGATCTCACTCTTCTGTTGCCTGGGAGAATCATATGTTGGGTTCTGGGGAGGTGCTGGCCCTCTCCATTCCCCAGTAGGTCCAAGTTGGCCTGGCTAAGCCTACCAACTGGAACCTGGCTACCCTGATCCTGTACTCCTAAGTCCTCAACATCTGAGTCCTCATCCAAGTCATCATCATCCTCCTCTTCAAGGGGATCAACTGCAGGGGGGTTCCCTCCAGTTCCTGTATCTAGGGAAGCTGCTTTTGCCTTCTCTAAGTCATCCTGTTCTAGGATTTCTACCAGGATTAGGCAGGTGGGGCTTCTGCCCCTTTTTAACCCTCTTGCTTTGCACAAGGCAATCAAGTCTCTGCGGGTTAGTTTGTCATATCCAAAAGTTGCCTGGGTAGGGTCAACTGTCACAGGACTAGACCCTGAGGCCTTTCCTGTGTCAGACATGGTTACTAGTGAGGTGTAAGTGGTGCACTTACCTACACTAAGTGTTTTCCTACTGGACCTTGCTAGTGAGTTGTAGTCAGGGGTGTGCTACTCCCTTCAACCTACAACTACTAAGTTCAGTAGAACTTAATATGCTAAGCTTTTGATTTTATATGTACCTAGAGGTACTTGATGTGATCTTTCAATTTGATATAAAGATTGCAATGGTAAAACAACAGCAAGCTCAAATCCGCACCGCTGCTCACCAATGTGAGAAGTTGGCCTGGTAGGGGATGTTTCCAATTCTGGAACCACCTACTACCTGACCAAACAATCCCCTTATGGTGTCTGGTTGTAAGTCAACCTTATTAGACAAGCTATCCTAGGGGTAGCATGGACTAAGCAGCCTAAAGGCTTAACTTAAGAGGTCGTGTTAAGCGAGCTGTTTTACCACATACAATCCTGTAATACCAAATGAAAGGACACCACACAAGTATATATTATAAAAATATATGTGTTTATTACTAAAAACAATCCCCAGTATTCTTTATGAATAAAGGGGCACAAGCGTTAAATCAAAAGCACTGTTTAAACATACAAGTTGCACAATTATGGATGAGGGCAGGGGGCCACTCGAACCATATACTAAACAAGTGGTATAAGAGAGGCCACTCGAACAGTGGTTAGGCCTAGGGCCTAGGGAATCGCTGGGAGCAGTCAGGACAAGCAATGCTGAAGTCGGGAATGGCCCTCGGGATTCGGGAGATGTGCGGAAAGCGCACGCATGCACCAATGTTAACCAATGGTGCGTAAAAGTCAAATAGTTAAAGTTTAAGGACACTTCCGCTGAACCTAGAGGAACAAAACTTAACACACAGACCCTAGAGGTGTGCACCAGTGTGGGAACACCGGCGGAGCAAAGTTACCTCACCCACAGGAAGTGGGTGCACAGGGTCGAAGTGGCGTCGGGTTTTGACACGCAGGCTCTTGGTGCTTGAAGCTGAAAGGGCTGCAGGCAGGGTGAAGACGAAGTGTCCGGTGGAGTCCAAGGGTGGACTCAAGTTGTAGAGTACTTGAAAGCAGAGGGGACAGAGTCTGGGTCACTCAGCAGTGACCAGGGTGGAACCAGGACGGAACCAGGCAATGTCGGGCGCAATCAGGTGGTCGTCGAGGCGCTTCTCTTCGCTGTCACGTGGGCTCTGGGGCATCTGCGACGTCCAGGAGCAGGTCACGATCTGTCCCACGCAGGCTCTCACCGTCGGTGCAGTCGGCTTCCGGTTTGGAGCAAACAAGCCTTGGTAAGAGCAATCCACGCGGGATTGGAAGATGGCGTCTCACTCGGACCAGGAAGGTCAGAGTCGGGGCTCCCTTTCAGGGGAGCTGGTGTGGATCTGGAGCAACCAGAATCACGAGTCTTCTTTTGTAGTTCGTCGGCACAGGGACCACAAGCCAGCTGGCAAGTGACCGGGCCAACGCGTTGAGCCAAATCGTGCCAAAGGGCCCCACGCAGCACTCGTCGAGTGTGGAGGGCTGAACTTCGGCTCAGGAGTAGCTCAGGGTGGGGGCTTCTCAAACCCCGATGTACAGCTTCGAGGGTCACTCGTGGGCTGCACGGTCAGCGTCTCGTGGTCACTTCAAGATGGCAAGCCCCACGCTTCCGGTCGCCTCCACGGGTCTCAGCTTTGCATGGACTGTGGATCGGGCTGTTAGAAGCTGGGCAGGCTTGATCTCGTCGATCTCAGTCGCTCGAGTTCCGGCGGGAACTGCAACTAAGTAGACGTCGAGGGCTGGATGGTGCCTGCTGCTGCAGGGTGGTCACTCCTTGACCACAAGGGAGATTCTTCGGGCTTCCACGTTGAGATGGAGGGCGAAGGGTCCAGAATAGCGTTTCAAATGTTTCTTCCAGGAAATCTGATGTGCATTGGCACTGCTCCCACTCTTATTCGAATCTGGTGGGCGTGATTACCTGCTAGGTCCCCTCCTATGGGTGGGACCCAGGAAGTGGGTGGATACACCCCCTTCCTTTGATCCAGGCCGCCCTGGCACGAGGGCTGGAGTGCCCCAGAACCGGTTTGGCCGGATTATGCAAGGGGCAGCCTTGTGCGCCCCAGGCAGTGTCTGGTTTCTTTCAAACCTCCCTGCTACAATACACTATCTCCTGTCTGGAGGGCGGTGACACCCTCCTGTGACAGGAAACCCTTTGTCCAGGACCCCCTTGACTGGGTTTCGGTCAGCTCCAGGGGTCCAGACATTTGTCTGTGGCAGAGGCATCCATTTTGTGGATCTTAAGGCCTTTGGAGAAATCAACCGCATTAAAGTGAAGTAACATGTCTTACCCCTCTAGAGGGGTGGAATGCCATCCCCGTCGCCAGAACTGGCGAGGGGATGGTATTCCAAAGCGTATGACACCTTACACGACATGTTTTGATAAAGCCAAACCAGAGTTGCTAAATAACCGCGAGGATTATAAGGCACTTAATAGTATATGGTATGGCATTATCCTGAAACAGCTTAGGGATTTGTTCCCGACGGCTGCAGACAGGCTCAGCTCATGCTAGAGCTCCATCTCACATAAAAACCATGCACCCAGCCTCCAGGATTGGTGAGGCCTGTCTATAGGAGTGGCTCACAGGTTTACATGTGTCCAGATATAGGTTTAGACATAGGTATACTATATCTAAGCAAGGGGTGTGTACACCACCTTACCCCAGCTGAGTGATCAGCCAGTTGTGTCAATTTAAGAACCAGCCAGGGGTGGCAAAAGATATGCTGCAGCCCCTGGTAGGCCTTAGTGGCTCCTGTGCCCTGTGCACCTATAGTGCATTCTACAGGGGCTGACAAGGAGTCCATTTCCAATTGGTATGTACCTAGGGTACATGGAATCCATTTTACAGAGAGAGCAGATGGCCTGGGGCCCTGATTAGCAGGGAACCAGGTCAACTAAGTCAAAAAAACCAGCTAAACACAGGCAAAAAAATCTGGGGTAACCATAGTCAGGTAGCCACCTTCCTACAACCGGGGTTTGAGAAGCCCCCACCCTGAGCTACTCCTGAGCCGAAGTTCAGCCCTCCACACTCGACGAGTGCTGCGTGGGGCCCTTTGGCACGATTTGGCTCAACGCGTTGGCCCGGTCACTTGCCAGCTGGCTTGTGGTCCCTGTGCCGACGAACTACCTAAGAAGACTCGTGAATCTGGTTGCTCCAGATCCACACCAGCTCCCCTGAAAGGGAGCCCCGACTCTGACCTTCCTGGTCCGAGTGAGACGCCATCTTCCAATCCCGCGTGGATTGCTCTTACCAAGGCTTGTTTGCTCCAAACCGGAAGCCGACTGCACCGACGGTGAGAGCCTGCGTGGGACAGATCGTGACCTGCTCCTGGACGTCGCAGATGCCCCAGAGCCCACGTGACAGCGAAGAGAAGCGCCTCGACGACCACCTGATTGCGCCCGACATTGCCTGGTTCCGTCCTGGTTCCACCCTGGTCACTGCTGAGTGACCCAGACTCTGTCCCCTCTGCTTTCAGGTACTCTACGACTTGAGTCCACCCTTGGACTCCACCGGACACTTCGTCTTCACCCTGCCTGCAGCCCTTTCAGCTTCAAGCACCAAGAGCCTGCGTGTCAAAACCCGACGCCACTTCGACCCTGTGCACCCACTTCCTGTGGGTGAGGTAACTTTGCTCCGCCGGTGTTCCCACACTGGTGCACACCTCTAGGGTCTGTGTGTTAAGTTTTGTTCCTCTAGGTTCAGCGGAAGTGTCCTTAAACTTTAACTATTTGACTTTTACGCACCATTGGTTAACATTGGTGCATGCGTGCGCTTTCCGCACATCTCCCGAATCCCGAGGGCCATTCCCGACTTCAGCATTGCTTGTCCTGACTGCTCCCAGCGATTCCCTAGGCCCTAGGCCTAACCACTGTTCGAGTGGCCTCTCTTATACCACTTGTTTAGTATATGGTTTGAGTGGCCCCCTGCCCTCATCCATAATTGTGCAACTTGTATGTTTAAACAGTGCTTTTGATTTAACGCTTGTGCCCCTTTATTCATAAAGAATACTGGGGATTGTTTTTAGTAATAAACACATATATTTTTATAATATATACTTGTGTGGTGTCCTTTCATTTGGTATTACAGGATTGTATGTGGTAAAACAGCTCGCTTAACACGACCTCTTAAGTTAAGCCTTTAGGCTGCTTAGTCCATGCTACCCCTAGGATAGCTTGTCTAATAAGGTTGACTTACAACCAGACACCATAAGGGGATTGTTTGGTCAGGTAGTAGGTGGTTCCAGAATTGGAAACATCCCCTACCAGGCCAACTTCTCACATTGGTGAGCAGCGGTGCGGATTTGAGCTTGCTGTTGTTTTACCATTGCAATCTTTATATCAAATTGAAAGATCACATCAAGTACCTCTAGGTACATATAAAATCAAAAGCTTAGCATATTAAGTTCTACTGAACTTAGTAGTTGTAGGTTGAAGGGAGTAGCACACCCCTGACTACAACTCACTAGCAAGGTCCAGTAGGAAAACACTTAGTGTAGGTAAGTGCACCACTTACACCTCACTAGTAACCATGTCTGACACAGGAAAGGCCTCAGGGTCTAGTCCTGTGACAGTTGACCCTACCCAGGCAACTTTTGGATATGACAAACTAACCCGCAGAGACTTGATTGCCTTGTGCAAAGCAAGAGGGTTAAAAAGGGGCAGAAGCCCCACCTGCCTGACCCTGGTAGAAATCCTAGAACAGGATGACTTAGAGAAGGCTAAAGCAGCTTCCCTAGATACAGGAACTGGAGGGAACCCCCCTGCAGTTGATCCCCTTGAAGAGGAGGATGATGATGACTTGGATGAGGACTCAGATGCTGGGGACTTAGAAGTACAGGATCAGGGTAGCCAGGTTCCAGTTGGTAGGCTTAGCCAGGCCAACTTGGACCTACTGGGGAATGGAGAGGGCCAGCACCTCCCCCGAACCCAACATACGATTCTCCCAGGCAACAGAAGAGTGAGATCTCCCTCAGGGGACTCTCATCTTTCTAGTGCCTCCAGAGAATCAGAGAGAGGCATGAGTGCTTCTCAGAAAGCTGAGCATAGGGCTAGAATGAGGGCTGTCAGACTCCAGATAGAGAGAGAGGAGGTAGCCCTGAGTCAAGCTAAGCTTACCTTAGCTCAAGCTAAACTTGCCTTGGCAAGAGAGCAGAAATTAAGTGGCTTAGATGTCACTGGTGGCAGCAATTTTCCAAGAGAAAAAGACAGGGCCTATGATAATAGAAACCTGACCAAAATTGTGCCCCCCTTTAAAGAAGGGGATGACATCCACAAATGGATGACTGCTCTTGAGAGAGCCTGCATGGTACAGCAGGTTCCTGAGAATCAGTGGGCTGCAATTTTGTGGTACTCCTTTTCTGAGAAAGGGAGGGACAGGCTCCTCACAGTTAGACCTGAGGATGCCAAAAACTACTCTGTTTTGAAGAGTGCTCTCATTGAAGGGTATGGCCTAACCACTGAGCAATACAGGTTGTTGTTCAGAGACACCCAGAAAGCACAGACTCAAGACTGGACTGATTTTGTGGAGTGTGCCACTAAGGCTTTGGAGGGTTGGTTACAGGGAAGTAAAGTTTCAGACTATACAGGATTGTACAATCTTATGATGAGAGAACAGATCCTTAATAACTGTACAAACCAGCTGTTGCATCAATACCTTATTGACTCTGATCTGACCTCTCCCCAAGAATTGGGAAAGAAGGCAGACAAATGGGTCAGAACAAGGATTAAGCAGAAACCCCAGAACCAAGGTGGTGACCAGAAGAAAACAGACCAGAAGGGTGGTAATCAGAATCAGAAAGATAAAGAAAAAGACCAGAAGTCTTCAGGCCCCCAAACTAATAGTAAGGAGGGTGGTTCCCAAAATGGTAACAAGAAGAAGAAGAACAAAGGTCCAAAGACACCTTGGTGCAATACCTGCAAATCAGTTTCACACTGGGGCAGTGAGTGCACCAAGGCAAATCCAGTTCCCACCACTACAGCTCCTAAAGCAACTGCAACCCCAAGTACAGTAAGCGGTGGTGGAACACAGTCCAAGGGTGTAGCTGGGTTGACCCTGGGTATTGAAGTAGGATCTGGCCTAGTCAGAGTCCCTACACAGGCAGTTCTCCTGTATGATGTGGACATTGAGTTGCCCACTGCAGTAAGCCCCACTAACCTGGGCAAATACAGGCAGACTCCCTTAATAAATGAGAAACTGGCTCAAGCTTACAGGGACACATGTGCTAGTGTCACCATGGTGACCCCTGGCTTTGTGGACCCTGGACAGATTGTACTAGGAGAGAGCTACCTAGTAACCAATGCAAGCAACTCCACTACCTCCCATAGTGTGGCAGTTGTGAACTTCTCCTGGGGAGGGGTTGATGGCCTAAAGAAGGTTGTGGTGAGTGCAGACCTACCAGTAGACTGTCTGTTAGGCAATGACCTTGAAAGCTCAGCATGGTCAGAAGTGGAGTACAGGACTCATGCAGAAATGCTAGGGATTTCAGAGCATGTCCTTGCCATGACAAGGGCTCAGGCTAAGAAGTGCCTTCCTGAACCAGTGGTGGATCTTGAGACAATAGACCAGCCACAACCCAAGAGAAGGAGCAAGAGAGGAAAGGCCTCGCCTTCCACCTTGCCCCAGGTTGAGGATCAGGTTTCAGAGGAAACTGATTCTGCAGTCCAAGAGGAGACTGTCTCTGAGGAGCTTGAACCTGACCAGGTTGAGTTTCTGGGGACAGGGGGACCCTCAAGGGCAGACCTGAGGCAGGCTCAATTAGATTGCCCTTCCCTTGAACCCCTCAGACAGCAGGCTGCTGCTGAGGCTGCTGGGGATGCCCAAGGTACCCATACTGTGTATTGGGATGAGGGACTCCTTTACTCAGAGGCTAGAACCCCCAAGCCTGGCATGACCAGGAGGTTGGTGATACCTCTGCAGTTTAGGGGATTCCTCCTTACCTTGGCCCATGATATTCCCCTTGCAGGACACTTAGGCCAGAACAAGACGTGGGACAGGCTTGTTCCACACTTTCACTGGCCTCACATGTCAGAGGATGTCAAGGAGTTTTGTCGCTCCTGTGTCTCTTGCCAAGCCAGTGGTAAGTCAGGTGGCACAACAAAGGCCCCCCTAATACCACTACCTGTGGTGGGGGTCCCCTTTGAGAGAGTTGGAATTGATATTGTGGGTCCAATGGACCCCCAAACAGCATCTGGGAACAGATTCATACTGGTGGTAGTGGATCATGCCACCAGGTACCCAGAGGCTATTCCCCTAAGGACCACCACAGCACCTGTGGTGGCAAAAGCCCTCATTGCAGTTTTCTCAAGAGTGGGCTTTCCTAAGGAGGTACTATCAGATAGAGGGACAAATTTTATGTCCAGCTATCTAAAAGCAATGTGGAAGGAATGTGGAGTAAACTATAAGTTTACCACCCCATATCATCCACAATGCAATGGGCTTGTGGAGAGATTTAACAAGACCCTTAAAGGCATGATAAAAGGA